>NW_021137299.1:0-246218 GCF_004193835.3 Ostrinia furnacalis | reverse complement strand
TTAAAAACACGAATTTAAAAGCAGATTTTTTTCAAAAAGTATCATTTTTTATTATTTGTTGGCCTTTTTTGTGTATTTTATGTATTTTTTTAGTATCGCCTGTTATTTAGCATTATTACTGTTTATTTATTTTATCAGGATATACCACTTAGTTTAAAAGTTATGACGTTTTCTTTACAATAAGTAATTGGAAGAAAAAAGTATATAAAAAAATTAAAAAAAATCTCAAAAAAAATTTGACCTCTTTTTTGTCGATAAAAATAGGTCTAGTTTCATCTGTTTTCATATGTACACTTTAACGTGACTCACACTGTATATTGTTTTAAAAACAAATAGCATTCAAGTAGTAAAACAATATCACAATTCATATTTATAAAGTAATATTTATATTGTTCAATTGGAACTTTTCCAACCAATAATATAATTATTAATAATACATTAGATTAATAAAGCTTTAGATGTCACTAAGTAGGTACTAGTTATTACTTATAATTCTTTGGTAATCCCAGAGTTATGTAGATTGAACAGTACCATTAAAGTCCCTACAACTACTAAGCTAGTGTTCCTTGAACAAGTTAGAATTCACCTAAGTATCATTCTACTTGTACTCAGAATCACTACAATGTCACTAAGACCCGTATCCCAAAATAAAGCTTAGTAAGCAACAGTTACCTTGAAAGCTCCGCTGAAGCGCGGAATGAAACTATTTGTGTTTTAGTGTGTGTGTGTGTGTGAACGTAAAGCTCAATATAAAGATCAAAACAGGGTTGCGTACAATTTATGTCTATGCAAATAAATTATCTCATTAACACATTACTTAGTGTATTTTTATTTTTTTTCAGAATTATGTAATTAGAAATAGCTATGAAAGCAGCTTTAGGCTCTACCTATATTTATGCATGAATGTCCGTTAGTAAATATAAACTTTCAAAACCAAATTAAATCTCTAAATCTATCTATTATATAAAAGAAAGTCGTGTTAGTTACTCCACTTATAACTCAAGAACGGCTGAACCGATTTAGCTGAAAATTGACAGGGAGGTAGTTTAGAGCCAGGAGAAGGACATAGGATACTTTTTATCCCGTTGGAAATAAAAAAAAGTCTGCTTATTTATTGCCATTAAGTTCGCCGGGTCAGCTAGTTATTTATAAATAATAAAAAATGCTTATCACTCATGGTTTATCGGCCGTTTGGTGTAGTGGTTCGAAACGGACAACTATTCCGGAGGTAGCGGGTTCGATTCCCGCACAGTACAAACATTTGTGTGCATGAACATATTTGTTTGTATTGGACTGGGTGTTTTCTATGTATAATAAGTATGTATTTACAAAAAAAAAAGTATTTAAGTATGTTTATATCCGTTGTCTAGTACCCATAGTACAAGCTTTGCTTAGTTTGGGACTAGAAGCGCAGTGTAAAATGTCCAAGGATATTTATTTATTATTTATTTATTTATTATCATTATCGTATAAGTAACATTAATCTTTTAGATTCAGTCCCGACACCCGGAAACGATTTTGTATTTTATTATTATTGAAATGAAATGAAATTAATGTCTGTGCTTATTCAATGATTGGCAATATAAACGTCAAAACAAAAAAAGCAATTACAAACATCTAGCCCTTAAGGGGTTCTTTACATGGTCTCCTCATATTTTAGGTACTTCGAAAAAAACATACGCCCGTATTCACAAACATTATTATGAGGTATCACAGTGCGCGTGGACGCACAGGGTCACATACGAACCAATCACAGAGCTTCTTGCTTCACTTAAGCAAGCATCGTTTGTGAATGCGGGCGATAGTTTTTTTTATTTACAGTAAAACCATGTTCAAAATACTCACAGAATAAATGAAGACAACTGGGAATTGCAGGAAGAACCACCACCAGCCGTATTCATCGAACTGGTAGTACACAGTCGAGGGGTTCCCGTTGTAGATGTACGTAGCCAGGAAGGCTGAGAAGGAGCCCACGATGAGCAGAGAGAAGGTCCCCACCATGATCTCGTGGCGCTCCAGCTCGGGAGACAGCCATTTTGTTGGCTGGATCTTCCACTCGTGCGCGCGGTCGCGTTGCTTCATGTAGAAGTACCACTGGGAAGAGAATTATCTTGATTTAGAATTTCTTACCGATTAGAGTCGCTTCTCAAACTAAATAACTAAAGCTCTTGGGTTCGATTCCTGCCCTAAGCAGTTCGATTTTTTCAAGTTGTTTATTTATAATCTTGATGTTTAGGTTCATCATCATTATTGTCAGTTGAAATCACCTGGAGACCAAATGGTCTCCACTGCAGGAACACGATCCTTTCCAATTCACGAGGGGGAAATGGACGACTTGTCAGCAGTATAGCTCACATTAATCGAACTGGAACAGTGAAGCTAAATAGTGTGACATCTTACCTATGTAATTAGGCTATTATAATAAAATTACCTATTAAATCGCATAAACACGAAACATTTTATATCAAAATGGAAAAAAACATTACGATGGTTCGACTTACACGAATTCAGTTCATCTAAGTAGATTTAGATTTTTTTAAAAGCCTAATTTTTACTTAACCTACGAGTAAACTCCTAATATTTTACATTTCCACTTGGTTTAAAGTTTGTTAATTTCAAATTATTTAAAATTATGTAACACGTGTATGTAATTATATTACGTAGTACATACCTACAATGTTATGGTTGCAGTTCAGTTCAGTACGGTTGCCCTTAGGCTTAATCTGTACACCGTCTGGAAGAGGCCTGATATCAGATTTATTGATGTTTTTGTAATTACATATTTTCACATTTGCAAGATAAGGCAACCAAGACGAACGTGTACATGTTTCAGTGCAACGAGTGCACATCAAGTTCGACCTTATTTAACAGTAATTTTTATCATAATAATAACTTTATCGGCCCGAATCCGTTTTCTTTTGTTTCTTTCATAATGAGACCATAAAAATATTTTTATCGATTGATTTGTCATTTGTTTTTAAAATTGTCTAGCAAAGGTATGTACGAAATGTACTCACTATCTTCAGTTTCTTTATGTAGAGAATTCATAAAACTAGTGTTAGTTCCATTTAACTCAAATCGTTATTTACAAAAATAATACCAGGAATTCGCTACTAGATTTCGATGATCGATTTAGATTTTGATGATCATCAACTTCCCTTCTTCTTCCTTGGTCCCTTACTGATTAGGATCGCGACTACATAATAGCGTTCCTCCACAGACTGCGGTCATAAGCTGTGTGGACCCGCACGATGCAAGCTTCCGCCCACCGTCTTCCTAGACGCATCTGACCATCTCGTCGGTGCCCTGCCCCGAGCACGTCTGTCTTCCATTTGTCCCAAGATAGTTTGTTTCTCCAGGAGATGACATGTCTTTTTTCTCCAAAAGATGACATGTAATCCTGGTTACATAAATATAAATTCAGCTTACTTACATGTAAGAATCCGCCTATCAAGAAATACACGGAGAGTGACACAGCGTGTGCTGCAATGAATATGACGCCGAAGTTCTCCATCTTCAGCTTCTCAGACGTGAACAGCTGGAAGATTTCCTCTGACGTCACATTTCTGTCGCTCTGCGTGTGTCCCGCAAACTGCTTCAGCGCTGTCACGAGGATGACCACCCATTCTCCTGGAATAAACATGTTGCTGTTAATACAACAGACAATTTGGCAAGTTTAAGGCGGATTTATACATGCGAGTCTGATGTGTTGTATCGTGACGCATCAGAATGGGAAAGGTTTCATACATTTTGTATGTGACACGTTAGAAGCCATCACGACACGACACAATAATTTAGTTTGAATGTTACAATACTTAGGGCAGATTTTTCAGTCGTTAAATATCTTTTAACTGAAGAATAAACGTCATTTTGACATATTTCCCATACTGAAACTGCCAACGTGAAAAGGTTATCCTTCAGTTAAAATTTATATGGCAATTGAAAATCAGCCCATAATATTATATGAAACTGATTCTATTCTGATGAGTCACGACACAGCACGTCACACAAATAGTGGGGAAATAAGTGTATGCCAAATACACTATCCATTTTTACGCCGATCTACATTAGGAAAAGAAATGAACAGGTGTTTTTATCGAGTAACTTAAAAAAATATATCTACAAGGAACTGTACGAGGATACTGGCTACATGGTGGAAATTTAATAGCTTTATCGATGGACGTTGGTTATGGTAATCCATTAGATTTAATAGCATTCCTTTCTCACATTAAAGCAGCAAGCAATCTTTTTTAACAGCCGGCTGCCAAATCCCATCGATCGTTCAACATTATTCTAATCACCTTGACAACGACATTGCTATCACGAATTAGTCGTATCTTAAATTCGCAAAATTATTAATTGGAATTATCGTGACGATTTAGAATTGGATATCTTATCAGAACTCTGATTGGTAATGAGTATTGACATTGTAATTTTTTATTTATAAACATTTGGCGTACTTATGACCGTTTGTTGATCTGGTTTTCTTTAAACCGACTTTAACAGTGCCGTAAAAAATCGCAAGCAGTAATCTTGATACACCTCACTTACAGCAGCAAGTAAGGCTGATTTACACGTATTGTTAGGTAGGTAACTAATTTTAACTTAATTTTAAGTGATACAATTGCATGTAAACACAGAATTTAAAAGCAAGTTAAAATTTAATCACTCAAATTTAAGTTAAAAAGTTTACCTACTTGACAACTTAATACGTGTTAATCAGCTTCAAACTGCATGTAACACAAGTTTTCAACGAGTTGCAAGTTTCACCGTCTTACTTTAACTTTGACAATCGTCAAAAATCTGTCAAATTCCATACAAAAAGCACTGGTTATTGTTATTGTTACGGTTAAAATAAGGTGGTGCAACTCAGTGATTACATGCAATTAATCACTTAAAAGAAAGTTAAAATACGTCTAAATCAGCCTTAAAAGTTGAACTTATCTTTTGAACTCTTTAAATCGGACTTTACCTTTCTTCTGATTCTTATTTTAAGTTTCTTTCTTGATGATCATAATCAAAATATTTAATATTTTAAGACAGAATTGGCTACTTATCTTGACGTCAGTAGCATTAACGTAGGATTATAAGATACCCACTAAGTTTTTGCGTTTTAAGTCATGATAGTTACCAGCAGTGATAAAAAGTGTTATTCTTGAGACAGGTTATGAAGTCACCAAACTGTGCATAATCACAGTGACACCTATGCGGCAGCGGCACGTTAAGTGGCCCGTATTCACAAACATTACTATGAAGTTTCACAGTGCGCGTGAACTCACAGGGTCACACACGAACCAATCACAGAGCTCTATTCAGCACTGTGTGTTCGATTTGCTGCCTCACTTGAGCAAGCATCGTTTGATCGATTCCACAACATAAATTATCTGCAATCTCTACACTCTCTAAATAGCAGTTGCAGTTTAGGTACAACAAACATCAGATAATCTTACAGTAAGTAACTTTGTTATAATCGTAAAAAAAACATCAATTAAAACTTTATTTAATCCTGTTAATCCTTCATAAATCATAATATAAATCGATTCATTTTAGTCACTCATAATCTAATTCACAGTACCTACTGCTTTAACTCAGAAACTGTTATTCAAAATAATTAAAATATCCTGGAATAGGACAGAAATAGGGACGCTTTTAAACTATAACTTAACTTTAACAGCCCCTGATTCAAAGTTATAGTAACGACCTAAGTTAATTCAGTGCTTAACTGAAATGTTAATGTTAAGACTGTGGACGTAATTTTCAATAAAATGCAAACTAGTAAAGCCGATTTACATTTTCAATATTAACTTCACTATCGCCATAAAGTTTGCTATTTTAACTGCTTCGAACTCCGACGGATCATTAAAATACTTTCGCGTTTAGTTTTTACAATATTTATAATAGCTTTAGTTAATAACTTTCATTCGATAATAAAGTAGCTTTCATAAAATATTTGTAAGATTTTTTAAAATTCAAAACAGTTAATTTTATGATCAATGTTAAAAATGTAGCTTGAATCAATCTACCTATTAAAAAAACCGCATCAAAATCCGTTGCGTAGTTTTAAAGATCGTAAAAGAAGAAGTATACATACACAGACAGGAAAGCGACTTTGTTTTATAATATGTAGAGATTAATAGATTATTTTAATTTTTATCGAATGGTTAAGAACCACTTAGCTAGTAGGTGATCTTAATCTTTCCAATCAATGTTTACATATCAGTGCATGTAGAGACACGTGCAGCGGTATTAGCAGTCAAATTAGACTTATAAGGTTACACAATACAGCTAATTTTTCAAGTACCAATTTTCAGAACGACTGAGTACGAAAGATACTATACAAAAATCTATGAAATTTTCTGTAACTCTTCCTGCATGTTTTGTGCTAACTAACCGAGCTATAATAACGCGTAGATGTTTTTTGCACGTCGGTGTTGGTACTATACTAATTGAATATTTCATCTGTGTCGCTTGCGATTTGTGGGAGGGTAGGCGGTGCTTCTTGCATTTGCTTGTACTATACCTAACATAGTCGGTGGGCGCGGTAAATGTGGTTGGGTACTTGTGTCGGCGTTACTGAACGAAAATTTTAAGCTTAGTAATTTTATCTTTTTAATATCTTATTATGAATTTACGCAATGTAACGCCTAGATTATCATTAAATATATTTAACTCAAAGGTGACTGACTGACATGGTGATCTATCAACGCACAGCCCAAACCACTGGACGGATCCGGCTTAAATTTGGCATGCAGGTAGATGTTATGACGTAGGCATCCGCTAAGAAAAGATTTTACGAAACTCCTAACCACGAACTCTTAACGGGGTAAAACGGGATCCACGATGACAGATTAGGGACACGAAGACGATAAGGGATTATACGAGTATTTAAATATTGTAACGAATCTGATCTTACCTCTTAACGTTGCTCCGAATGTGAAGATGGCAAACGTAGCAATAAACGTGCTGATGAACTCTGGTATCCTTTCGAAAAACTTCTCCAAAGGTTCTGCGTAATTCTCTATCCATCTTACTCCGTCTGTGAGGGGGTCCCAATACTTCGGTCTTTGTTCGGTTTCAGTCTGTTCTAAGTTTGATTTCGCTTCTTTAGGAGCATTCAATTTTGTTCTATGCCGGGCTTCAGTCGCCATTCTAAAATAAGTAAACGTACGTTTCAGAGCGTTTTCATAATAGGTATCTAATTAATAATTAACTTTTTTAAAAAATAAAACCGACTTCAAATGCGTGAACACAAAAAAAAACTAAAAATTAAAAATATTGCGTATAAAAAAGTTCATCCCCAATTTTCCACCCTTGGGGGTGAAATATTTACTTCTAATTCGCATGAAACCACCCTTTTGATAATACCTATTCAACAAAAAAAGAATCGTTCAAATTGATTTATAATCGGCGGAGATATTGCGTATAAAAAAGTTCATCCCCAATTTTCCACGCTTGGGGGTTGTTTTTTCTATTATTAAATTTAAATGGGACCACCCTTGAGGTATTACCTATACGCCGAAAAAAGATTTGTTCAAATCGGTTCATAATTGGCGGAGTTATCGCGTAACAAACATAGAAAAAAAAAAACATACGGGTCGAATTGAGAACCTCCTCCTTTTTTGAAGTCGGTTGAAAATTAAAGAAAATTAATTTTGTCACATTTATCTGATGGGAAAATTGGTAAAATTATTTCAGAATGAAGTAAGTAGAAGTTCAAGGATATACTAAATTTAACGTAAAAATACTTACTTTGTGTCTTAAAACTAGAAGCTGCTAATCCTAATTGATCAAGAACTTTAACAGCACATGTGTATACCAGCTGAACTAAACACCACAACTACACACACACGACTCATGTACACTAATAATGAAACCTGAGTAAAATTAATTTTGAGTATAAATTACCTTAAATACAAGATAAAAGGTATTATGAATATCGCAAAATACCTTGATTACGTTTTTATCATTTGCTCATGCCAAGAAACAAAGGAATTAAAAAATTATACTCACTCATCATACAATAACATATAAGCCAATGCCCAAACTGGATGTAAGCATGCCCTAGTACTCCTCCGTTAATTAAATACATTGGGCCTTTTCAGGGCACTTGTACACGTCCCAAATTAATATAGCTAGCCCTACCACCATTTCGGGACAACATAATATGGGCTGGTGCTCAGAAGAAATGGCGGAAGAAATTTCGTCACGTTTGTCAGTCTAAAAGCACAATCTCCCATTTTTTCCTTTCAGGCCAGTTATCTTCATGTGGCGATCCTGGATGGGGACGTCATGATAGAACACATTCAAAAACTATCTGATGTTTATATCATCACTCTGACTCATATTCTGAGTGATTGCTGGGATAGGTTCCATCTCAGGTGGGTTGAGTCATACTTTACCAATTAATACACGCGATTTTTTATGTGTAGTTGATGATGATGCGTTTTTACTGATAGTCATTTCACTGAGCTTAGGCTGAGTTGCACCATCTTACTTTAACTGTGACAAACGTCAAAAATTTGTCAAACTCCATACAAAAATCACCGGTTATCGTCATAGTGACCGTCAAAATTAGATGGTGCAACCCACCCTTAGTGATAAAAATTCAATCAAAAATTATATAAAATAATAATTTATTATTAAACTATTAATTGTACTGCGACTGGCTTTATTTTACTTGATAATTAATATTGGGCGTTGAACAAACTTCATCCATCATTTACATTTGGTTGGGTGTTCAATGAATCAATATAGATTTTATCTAAAGCCGTCCTAAAATTCGAAGTTACTCAAATAACTGAGTAATAAAAATAAATGAGAATACTTCGACGAACTCTCGTAGCTAACACATGTCATGTAATTTAAGCGATCCTATCGCCGAAATTGGAAGGTAGGTCCTTTTACTCAATTTGACGATTTGTTAGTTAGGGTTACTAGTTAATACCTCAAAATTGCCTAAAAAAGTATAAAATAAGATTTTTTTCATAAAACCTTTTTTTTATGCTTAACAAGGCAGGTATTTGACCACAATCGCACCTGATGTTAAGTGGGATGCAGTCTAGGGTATACTCTCTCATAAAACTCATTTATTTATGCAAGTAGGCTTTTAAAAAGCATATTCACACGTCCCAGTATTAACCCTACCACAACTTCAGGACAATAAATGGGCCAGTGCTGAGAAGAAGCAGCGCAGGAAACTCAGTCACTATTCAAGTTATTTAAAAAATTAAATATGCTTAACTTTTAATTTCATAATTTATCATTACTACCTAAACGCGCACTTTCGTATTAAATTCTGGATCTATGACGATAGCCCGGAATCATTTCAAAATTAAATAATGTTAAAATCGGTTCAGGTTAATATAACCACATTATTTTCATAAAATCTTACAACTTATCTTGAACACCTGATGAACGTCACGTAATCATTACGTCAATACAATGTTTATAGTAATACAGTGTGAGTCACGTTAAAGTGTAGATATGAAAATAGATGAAACTAGACCTATTTTTATCGACAAAAAAGAGGTCAAAAATTTTTTGAGATTTTTTTTTAATTTTTTATAGAATTTTTTCTCTTCCAATTACTTATTGTAAAGAAAACGTAATAACTTTTAAACTAAGCAGTATATCCTGATAAAATAAAAACAGTAATAATGCTAAATAACAGGCGATACTAAAAAAATACATACAATACACAAAAAATGCCATCAAGTAATAAAAAATGATACTTTTTGAAAAAAATCTGCTTAAAAATTCGTGTTTTTTGGTTATTTGATAAATTTCTCCAAAAAATGCCCGTATAACAGGTAGTTTTTATTGTTGTGTATTATTCTCTATCGTATTACCTTTGTAAAACCAAAAATTGCATGTCTCTATCCCTATCACAACATTTGCTATGATAGTTTGAACAAAGGCCTACTACAACATTATTCTCCTCTACAGGTAGGGACAATTTTAAATTTAACTAAAATGCTTATTTTACTTCGAAATTTTTTCTTTTTACTTGAAATCTAACTTGTCTTTATCAAAATTACAAATCTAGAGCCATTTTCACTTTCGTTGTTAACGAAGCGTTGAATGGCGCGCCCGGAGAGGCTTAGTTCAAACGATCATAGCAAATGTTGTGATAGGGATAGAGACATGCAATTTTTGGTTTTACAAAGGTAATACAATAGAGAATAATACAAAACAATAAAAACCACCTATTATAGGGGCATTTTTCGGAGAAATTTATCAAATAACCAAAAAAACACGAATTTTTAAGCAGATTTTTTTCAAAAAGTATCATTTTTTATTATTTGTTGGCATTTTTGTGAATTGTATGTATTTTTTTAGTATTGCCCTGTTATTTAGCATTATTGCTGTTTTTATTTTATCAGGATATACCGCTTAGTTTAAAAGTTATTACGTTTTCTTTACAATAAGTAATTGGAAGAAAAAAAATTCTATAAAAAATTAAAAAAAAATCTCAAAAATTTTTTGACCTCTTTTTTGTCGATAAAAATAGGTCTAGTTTCATCTATTTTCATATGTACACTTTAACGTGACTCACACTGTATTTTAGGAAATATTCGCAAGTAAGTAGGTAGGTATTAACGCTTATTCATTATCAGGAGATAAATAAAATAAGTATTTTGCATATTATTATCGTTTTACAAGATAACAAATTAATTAGGCAAAGAGATTTAGTGGTTAGGACTTTAACCTAATTTTTCTAATCTAAATAGATATTTTTCTAATGGATAACCCCACATTACACACTCACACCCGTATTCACAAACGATACTTGCTTAAGTGAAGCAGAAAATCGAACGCACAGCGTTGAATAGAGCTCTGTGATTGGTTCGTGTGTGACCCTGTGCATCCACGCGCACTGTGAGACCTCATAGTAATGTTTGTGAAAACGGGCGTTATTACTCATTGTTAGTGGCTTAGTGCCCACTGGACTACTATGCATTTAAGTAAATTAAGTAATATTTTTACGATAGTAGTTTACTTTGTATTATTATCGTGGTTCATAATGTTAGTAAATAGATCTGGAAAATAACAAAAAAAAAACAAAAGGATCGCTCCTGCAAATAAAATTCGCATAATCTCATTTAGAGTCATCTTGTTCAGACATCTAAAATTATAAATGTCAGTGAAAAGCACTGTGTTCCCTGGCTAATGTAGTGTTCACGTTTTGTGATAGGTGGCGCTATGCTACTTGCAGCACTTTCAGCCAGAGCGCAGCGCCACCTGTGTAAATTTAGCGATACTAAAGACCAAGGCCCCTTGAATAGAACATCGAATGTGGAATGGAACTTTTTAACTAGAGGGCGTTATTAAGTAGAAAGCTTGTTTCAGGAATCGGCAGTATAATTTAATTTTATTGGATACTATTATGTATTTTTATTATCTGAGAAAATCTGTTTCTTTTTCAGTATCGTTCATAAGTTTTGGTACCTTTTCAGACATGAAAACGTGTTACAACCCGATTTCTCAAGTTAAAAATGATTTTTACGAAAGCGATACTTTAAAAAAATATTAGTTTTGAAACATAATTATGTCGTGTTAATAAGTTTTAAGGCTCAGTTTTTGATCGGTAAATAGTTTAAAAAAAACCGAGTGGTTGTTGCTTGCAAGACAATTATTGTTTTTTATGAGAAGTGACTACTATAAGTATCAGTAACAAAAACCTTTTCGGACGATAGTAAGTAATAACCATGGTTTATACTTCTATGGGGATTATCCTCTTAACAAATCGACAACACAATCGTTAACCCATTCCGTGTCAATCCCAACAACTCATTCTAATTACCCAAACACCATTCCACCCGTTGAAATCACCGCGTTATTTATGCGCACCACTAAATAACGCCACCGATACCGTTATTAGGTAACGTTAATACGTTGCCCTAAATTATTATCGTCTATAACTCACTTGCACAGCGGATGTGCAGCCATAACTTCGCTGGACCGCCTACCGGGTGGGTGATTAATAAGACCGCCACCTATAGTGAGCTAGGTATAACGCGATTATTGAAACGTTAGGGTTGTTCTTGCTTGGTTACGAGTGGTTTGGTCAAATCTGCTAATGAGAGAGATTTATGGTGGTTATGAAAGTTGTTTTCTGTAAATACATTTTTTTGACAAAAATAATACTTAGATATACTTACTCTGATAGCTCAGCGACCTAGTGTGACTTATGCCCGTTTTCACCATTAATCCCTAATAATATTTAAGTGACACCTATGGTAACACAATAGGAATTTTGTTTCATAGGGGTCAATTAAAAAATAGGGATTGATGGTTAAAAAGGGGCACTAGCTTCAGATATTCCCATTTCTGCTTCAAGCTCACTAAGATCCGCGTCCACCATATCAACTCAGTGGTGGTGGGCAGACTCACCGGCCTCTACATAATTGTGGTTCGTTTTCAGCCAAATGACGTCCACTGCTGGACAAAGGCCTCCCCCAAGGTTTTCCACAATGAACGGTCCTGCGCTGCCCGCATCCAGGCTCTTCCCGCGACCTTCACCAGATCGTCGGTCCACCTAGTAGGAGGCCTGCCCACGCTACGTCTTCCAGCCCGTGGTCGCCATTCGAGAACTTTCCTGCCCCAACGGCCATCGTCTCTACGAGCTATGTGCCCCGCCCACTGCCACTTGATTTTAGCAATTCTGCGAGCTATGTCGGTTACTTTGGTTCTCCTGCGGATCTCCTCATTTCTGATTCGATCACGCAGGGAAACTCCGAGCATAGCCCGCTCCATCGCCCTTTGGGTGACCTTGAGCCTTCTTATGAGGCCCATAGTAAGCGACCACGTCTCAGCTCCGTATACCATCACTGGCAACACACATTGGTCGAATACTTTCGACTTGAGACACTGCGGTATTTCGGACGTGAGTATATGGCGAAGCTTCCCGAACGCTGCCCATCCGAGTTGGATTCGACGATTGACCTCTTTCTCGAAGTTGGATCTACCTAACTGGACTGTTTGTCCCAGGTATACATAATTGTCAACAACTTCGAGTGTAATTGTGGTAAATAATGAAAATTACCAATCATAAAATTGGACATTTAAGACGTTCAAAAATTCGTGTACTATATGGCGTAATATGTTTGTATCTTTAATTACCAATGGCGACATTGTGAGATGGTATCGGCCTGCTGCAGGTCGGGAGCGAAATTTTGAGGAATAATGGGAAAGCAATTGGATACACGGGGTTGGGGATGCGTGGAGGGATGATCTCGTTTTTTCGTGATTTAGTATCGATAGCGTCCATTTCAAAGTCTTTCAAGCTCAAAATCTAGTATAAAAGAATTAAAAAAGTATTTGTATAGAATAAATCTCTACAGTTAATAAAGCTTTACATTTTAGTGCGTGGCCTACCTATACTGACTAGATTTTTATTTGTCATATTTGCGAACCTTTATTCATTGCCATTTCAGAACATGTTAATGGAATAGTAAGACACGGGTCTTAACGTGCCGTTTATTAATGATTATTATAATTTCAAACCCGCCCGAACGCATGACGCCGCAAGCCGCCAGTCTGGTTGTTGACCACGGCTGCAGCATCGCAGCCGAAACGTCAAGCCGTGAGTGCATAATGTAACTCAATTTTAGTTGAAATGGAACGCGATAGTTTAAAAATCTTATATGTATGTCGTTTATGGCTTTGTCATAAAAGGCGTAAGAAAAATCTTTAAAAATATGTTTACATTGAAGGCGAACTGAATACCACATGGCGTTTCTTCCAGTCATCCTTTGGGCCAAGCAGAAATTATGATTAAATGATAATTAATATCGATGTATCAAATTGCAAACTGCTCTAGTAGCCGCAATGCCAGCAGGCGTGGTATCACAATGGGCGAAAGATTAGTCGCCGCTGGCGAGAGCCCTCGGCGCATTTGTTGTTGCTCATGTGACACCACAGCAAGGGCAAAGAGTAACAAACACGCAAATGGCACATCGTTAGATGATGCAACTTTTTAACGCATATGTTTGTTGGCTGTTTAGAACCCACTTTATTACTCTTCTCTTTGCCTATCAGCAAACTTAAGTTTGAAGAAAAGTTGATCCCTCCTCAGTTTAGTTATCGCCTAGTGATAATGTAGATCTTGACTTGTACGAGTAAATCATTATTTTATATTAAATAATTTATTTATCCAATAGATAGTTAAAATTATTTAATACTATTTATTTAAGTATATATAAGTATTTTAAACCATATGAAGTGTAATTACTAACAAGTAGAATTTTATATTAATTTACTACACTATACATTTTTTATCATTTATTTTTAGTGTTAGCTTGCCACCTAAGCGTATTTCAACTATCTGCGCTTGCATGATCTTTGGCCACTTACCGTTTCGATATAGTTTCAAAGAGTTTTGACAATGTCGCCACCCGGGGCGGCCGGCGGGGGTCATTTTAATATACACCACAATGGGGCTCATCGTCAGCTTGCACGTGTAGCCGTATAGTGGAGTGGATCACAAGCGTGATCATGCAAAAGAGTAGTTTAGAATTAATTAATTAGGCTAAGATAAAAATTCCTTGAATTAGCAACGATTTTTCGGTTAGATCACTGTGGCCGCCCGCGATTTCGTACGTGTGGATCCCATTTTACCCCCTTAGGGGTGAAGTTTCATTAAATACTTTCTTAGCGGTTGCCTACGTCATAACATTTACCTGTATGCCAAATTTCTGCCCGATCCGTCCAGTGGTTTAGGCTGTGCGTTGATAGATCACTATGTCAGTCAGTCAGTCAGTCACCTTTGAGTTATACATATTATATAGATGACGTGGCGCGTGGCACCAAACTTTCGTGTGGTCGCCACGTTACGTAATTTGAAAAGGTTTTAATCTGTAAATCAATCAAGCTGCATCTGACACTTGGATCCTAATCATAATCGTGTTTTTCATTCCCTTTACCCTTTACGAAGCCATTAGCAATAACGCCAAATCACGATTTTAATATTTTTTCCCTATACAGTCGTAAACAACAAAAAAGTGACTACCACAAAGCACGATGATCAACAAAAACATAAACAGATTACGTTTCAATAGAGCGATTGTGTTGGACAGTAGGAAGAGTTAGATAAAAAATAAGACTTTTTGAACACAAACCAAAGCACCACTGAGTGAAGTAATCAGTTAGAGAAACCTTTATCATTACGTTTCAAATTGGGCTTTTGAGTCGAAAATAATATGCTGGGTAATAGGTTTGAATCCCGCGGGGCGCTTGCCGGGGGTTCTCGTATTACGGTCATAGATGAAACAAGTAGACAGAGAGGTTGCTTGCTTAATAATAAAGTTACGCTACATGAGAAACGTTTACATTTGACACCATGATCAGATGGAAGAATAATGTCTTCATAGAGAGAAGCTCACTATGCGCCCTTATTTTTTGCTGACTCTATTTTTAAAATGTAAACTTTTAAGTTGGTATGTTATGAGCTGTTAGACGAATAAAAAACAATTATACTATTTATAGTGTAAGCTACTTTGCTACTTGTTAACGCGTATTTTTCCATCGGCTCTACATTTTATCAAAGTGTCTATTTCCTTGTATATTTCCTTGATTTAATACTAAAAATAGGCACAATAATGCGATGGAAAATAATTTTTCAGCAGCGTCGCTTCCTACTACATATTGCCATTGTTAAACTGGCAGGTATTTATTGAATGTTCTGTAACTTTCTTTATTCTTTGCTCAAAGCAGATACAAAGCATCAGCATCGCTCTGGGGGACCAAAATAATCCTACCGTCATTTGAAATTGAGAAAAATCAGCCACTATTGATTGTTTCCTAAGCCGCCAGTCATTCGGCTGGAAACAGCTATTTTGTGAGCTTCAATATAATTGAAGAGGGGCTTTTTATTAAAAAGTGAAAATAATATAGATTGGTAGTAGCGTCATGTGGCTGTAGATAAATATTTGGGAACGCTTTTTAGATTAATGTGAAGTACAAAGTTTTATCAGAAACGCTAAAGCAAAAGGACATTGCCATTTCGAGTATTGTATGGAACTTCTACCCAGAATAATCAATCTATCAATAGTAATCTGTAAAACGAAGCGCCTCAAAATCTATTCCACACTCCTGGGATTAATGGGTTCTTTCTGGACATCATTTGGTCCAAACCTTGGCAATATCATTACACAAAATACCTAGGTACCATATTTTGGAAACTAAGTTAGTAAAAACAAAAAAGAATCTAATTTGGTGTATCAAAAATGGTTCATAATATTCACACTATTTCAACTTATGCACCACAGGCATCATAGTGGGAATCTGTTTATTGCATCATAGGCAACCAGTAGTTTATTAAAATAATGCTCTACCCGCAATCACAATCTGCATTATTTCCGTGAATAAAACCATGGAAACATAAATTGATTCCGCTATCAGATCTCCAAGATGTTGCGGTTGGTTTGATAATTTATCGGCTATTATGAACAGGTGTTACGTACAACCAACAGAGACTAAGGTTTAAATTACTATTGCTACGATTTACGACTGTGCGATAAATTATTGTTTGACCAATCAAGGTTCCAGGCATTAATCTGCTGTTGATATTACTAAGCGAAAAGTAACTCTGTCTGTTACCTTTTCATGCTAAGGGCCTCTTTCACGATCTCTGAGTAAAGTAAAGTTCTAACTATATGGTTACTTACGGGAATGTCACAGCTCTCGTTCCTACCACTGCAACTCCTGTGTAGCCAAGATCTACAGCTTGAAAGCCAATAAAAACCAAACCAGTGAAGGTCGAGTTTGTCCCGGGGGAAACTTAAACTTAACATGTCTAGGTAGTTACTTCCTGATTAACACAATCAAAATCAGAAGTATTTTTGCGTCAAAGTCTTGTCTACTCGTGACTTTTAAACAACAAGTAGCCTACTTAACACTTTACTCGGAGTGGCGAATGACACCCCTACTGTATCGATTTCGGTGAAAATTGGTAGTTAGAGATAGTTTGTGACTCAGGGAATTGTATCACAGTTTGTAATTGGGAAACGCGCGTGCCCTAAACTCTTTCTATAAAAAACTTGCCTTTAAACGGGCGAAGTCACGGGCAAAAGCTGTAGTTAAAGCAGCTTGAATATCACGACTAGAAATTGCCTTCGATTCAGCAGATAGTGGTTAAGGAAGGATTTAAGTACTTTAAAGCGTGGGATTTGCTGTACAGATCTATATTTCCCGAAGGCTTTTCCGCTGTAGTTAAATAAAACTTGCCAACTTCATAGATTATTTTGAGAAGTTGCACTTGATTTTTTCCGGGAATCAAGATTCTTCTATTTTTTTTTTACGAAGAAAAAGCTCTTGATCTGCATGTACTGACAGTAATGATCAGACCGAAGCTGCGATGAACTAACTACTCTTATCCTCATCTGCCTAAATCCATAATGCTGTTAACTTTGCTGTTATGGTGACAGACTTAGGCTGAGAGACCTTATTTTAACCGTAACAATAACCCTTGCTTTTTGTATGGAGTTTGACAGATTTTTGACGTTTGTCAAAGTTAAAGTAAGATGGTGCAACTCAGCCTTAGATACGAGTATGACGCTGGTAGCGTCATCTAGATGTCTAGATATACAGATGAACCCAATTTTTTCCATTTTGACTGGCAAATGTTGGCCTTAATATGCCAATTCCACCACCCTGCTAAACGTTTGGATGAACCATCCGTATTTTGAATCGCCAACATTAGCCCAGTAGAGTCGGCATTTTATAGGCCAATAAAGTACGCAGCCCCGCCACCTATCGGAGCGCCATCGCAACAAATTGCACGTGATGTATCGTCAGCCATTAATAGGGTGGCAACAAGTTTGGTCAGTAGCAGGATAGTCCTGGTAAGTGGTGAAATCAATATGGCCTACACGTTTGGTTTTTTATCCAGCATTTTTTCACTGGAAAAGTCACTCACAATTACGTTAGTGTCAGTTATGAAACTTACATAATAGGATATTAGAGCTTTTGTCATCATCAACAAGGACCATAGTAAAACTTGTATAAATGTCACTAAAAGAAAAAAAAAACAGTGATAGATCACGATCATCCATCACGATGATGAGACTTTTTTTTATTTTTTATCCACAACGAAGAAGCTCTTGGCCTGTATCTCACTTGATGGTAATAATGATCAGACCGAAGGTGGAAGCGAGCTTCAGTTTGACTTCAACTCAGACTGTTGCTGATATTTAGCAGAGATTTACTTCTGGTGGTGTTAAATTTTGATATTTCTCTATGGCTGTTGTTGCCACTGTTCACACATGCCGTACCAAGTCCTAATACCCATTGAAATAATTAACTTTTAAAAAAAATAAAACCAACTTCAAATGCGTGAACACAAAAAAAAACTAAAAATTAAAAATATTGCGTATAAAAAAGTTCATCCCCAATTTTCCACCCTTGGGGGTGAAATATTTTCTTCAAATTCGCATGAAACCACCCTTTTGACAATACCTATTCAACAAAAAAATAATCGTTCAAATTGATTCATAATCGGCGGAGATATTGCGTATAAAAAAGTTCATCCCCAATTTTCCACCCTTGGGGGTTGTTTTTTCTATTATTAAATTTAAATGGGTATTACCTATACGCCGAAAAAAGATTTGTTCAAATTGGTTCATAATTGGCGGAGTTATCGCGTAACAAACATAGAAAAAAAAAAACATACGGGTCGAATTGAGAACCTCCTCCTTTTTTGAAGTCGGTTGAAAATGCCCACATTCGCTCGCCGGTCCGAGCCGCTAGCTAGATTTTATCGTTTCTTCGAACCATTAAACCGGCCATAATGAAGTTTCCGTGGATAATGCACTGGGGCATTACGCAATGATTTACAAGGGTGGCAATAAAAAGAATTTAAGGGATGACCTCTCGCAGTAAAAATACCCGCGCGCTAGTAGAGGGGCTAGGGGTCTTACGCCCGTATTCACAAACGATGCTTGCTTAAAGTGAAGAACAAATCGAACGCACAGCCTTAAATATGAGCTCTGTGATTGGTTCATGTGTTATCCTGTGCGTCCACGCATACTGTTATGTTTGTGAATACGGGCATTAAAATACATAATAGTACTTACTATTGTGTACTACTTAAATACATAATAGTAGTGTGGGCAGGCCTCCCACAGTCACTAGGTGGACCGACGATCTCGTGAAGGTAACGTCATAGTCAAGCTAGATTTTCATAGGTTTTCTCTAATTTACTACTGCAGTGTTGGGTTGTCCTTGCTATTGGCTCTAACCGCTTGTTGGAGTTATGGTATTTTTATTACCCGACTGCGCCAGAATTATTGCGCTTATTTTCGGTGAGTAATTATCAATTGCAAAATACTTAGGTACGATTATTTTTGGTATGCTGACTCCAGTATACCTACACACACATTAGGGTGGTCCTTATTTTTCGACTTTTGAATTCTCCCCGGGGCACTTTCTCATTCGATTATATACCTCTAAATATGAAATTAGCTTTTTTGTTTTTTTTTTTGGTTAAGATTTAGAGGTCGCTACCAGCTGTCAAAATATTTACAAAAGCTTTGAAGATCTTAAATCATGGTTTCATAAATGTTTTATTTAAGTGTTTATATCACATTTTAGGTGCAAATGAACATCGCATAGATAGAATAGACAATCACTTCTTGTCCCCTTCTCCCCTCAACCCCTCTTCTGTACCGACCATGGTACCGACGCGTCGAGATACTAACAAGTAAACACTCATAATATCTTAAAAATAATTGATTCAAATAATGTACATTGTACATAATATCTTAGTTCATAGCAACAACAATAATTTTGTAATATTTTTATTTGGCTTTGGCTAAAAATAAATGAATCTAACAAATATAGATTTTGTGTTTTTACTTAAAATTCAAACCTTGGTAGCGACCCCTAAATGTCTTTTAAAAATTAAAAAAAAAATAATGAAAGACTTTCATATGGTATATATTCAAATTACGTGGTGCCCCGCGAAATATAAGAAAAAATTTTTTTTTTCGTAGGAATAAGGACCACCCTAACACACATGTTATGTAATACTTAAGTAGGTACATAATTATATTCATAGAATGAATATAAATGTGTTATATTGTAAGAAAAAACACCTATTAAGAATAAGTTGAATTGAACCTTATCACCTGTTAAATGATTATACCTAAGTGTATTTATAAAGGTGTTACATAGCTTATAATAATTGCCAATTCCATATTCAAATTTTTATGATTATACATTATAGAGTGTTGTATTTCATCAGTGTAAAGTCGTAAATGATTTGGCGTTAACATGACATATTATGTGACGCGTGTCGTCTGTCAGTCAGCTGTCTAAAACGACACTGTCATTTCAAAGGTGAAACTTGTCGTTAGCTGTCTTCATGTCAACATTATTATCTAATTTGAAATTCAATGTTAAAACAATAGTGCCATTCTTCAAATTTTTATTAAGGACGAGTGCTAAAATTATTTGATTGAAATTTTCTACTTTCATCTACGCCATCAACCTCGTGATTTATCAAAAGCATGATAAAAATTATATTTCAAACAAATTCTAATTGCCTATTAGATTAGATTAGATTTCAGATAAATAATTACAACTTTTGGTTTCACAGATTTGGTCTTAGCAACCGATTAAAATTATTGCCAAATACATAAGGGAGTCGATAAAACTAGCCTCAACTTTTCCATCTCTTTCTGACTTGATCTGGGGGCACGGCAGTGCCCCCACCAAGTCGAGGAAAAAAGGGGCACAGCCGTACCATCCTTTTCTCGAAGCAATTCAGGCCATTTTCGACCGCCTGTAACTTCGTTGTGGATAAAACTAGAAGGCTGAATTTTCATTAGCTATGCAGGCATTGTAAAGACACGGTATATTTCAAATTTCATTCAATTTGAACCAGTAGTTTAAGAATTATAACGGGTCAAAGTTTCTTAATTTTGTCACTCACTGACTGACTCACCGATCATCAAAATTCTAAGGCACTTCTAGCAGACCTAGAAGCTTCAAATTTGGAATATAAGTAGTGTTTGGTGTATGAATCAAGGAAAAACTAAAATATTTGAGGGCACGGCAGTGCAACCGCCAAGTCGAGTAAAATTTTTCAATTTCGGTCCAGTTTTCTAGATACATAACTGCTGTCTACAAAATACAAAAAGAAATGAGATCCCATCAATAACAATACTTGTCAAAAAAACCAAGTCTTGCAACTCAGTTGTTCTACGGTAAAAAGTTGTGAGATCCATGTAATACCAAGTCCAGGCCAGGAAATCTTTAACGTTTTACATAAATTATTGACTTGGTCATCGCATGAAAACACGAGTAAATTATATTATTTAGTGTGATGGCCAACTCAATATATTTATGTAAAACGTTACAGATTTCCTGGCCTGGACTTGGTATTAATTACATGGATCTCACAACTTTTTACCGTAGAACAACTGAGTTGCGAGATTTGGTTTTTTTGACAAGTATTGTTTTTGATAGGATTACTTTGTCCATTTATGATTATTCACGAACAGAACATTTACGACAATTTTGCTGGCCCTCCTAAAGGCTTACTTATTTCTCATAGAGTCAAGTAGCATTTATACAGAACGGAAATACATAGCCTGTCTCCTGGTCTACAGGGAAACAGGGAGACGTCGTAAAGAAGAGCGATGTTGCCACAGTCGGTCCCAACTGCTGTACGTTTTATATGGGGAGTTTTATTATTTCATATTTCGGAATGTGCGGGTATGCTTAAATTTTAGTGCAACGTTATGGAAAACAAGCAGCATGTAAGTAAATGGCCCTTATTAGGAAAATACATTTTCTGTAGAAACAACCTTATTAGCAAGCCAACGGTAATGAGGTCATCCGTCCGTCGAGTGTTGGTCGCAACCTTGTAAGTAGTTAAAAAATAGCCATGTGCGTGTCGTACCACGCGCAGTGTAGGGTTCCGTTACTGTTGTCCGTCGTTCACACAATGTATTTCAGAAGCAATCAATTATTACCATCTTAAGTCACTTTTATATTTTCTTCTTAGGATTTTATAACACATGAGTTAAATGACTGTTGCTCTTAAACTAACTTATCTATATTTAGGTTCATGAGTAGCATACATATTATTATGAATTTTTCCAGATTTTTCAAGCTAACAGTTTATTTTCTAGAAGGGGGACGCCCTACTCGAACAAAAATTGGCACTTTAAACTTAATTATTTTGCCTAAATCGAAAAATGGTCTTAGAAACCCCTAAATCATTTTAAAAGACCTATCCAACGATACCCCACACGATGGGGTAGAAGATTAAAAAAAAACATCTTCACCTTACATACATGTAGGGGAGCTACCCTTAAAAACTTTTTTTATATTTTATTTTACCGTTTTGTCGGCGTGATTAATACATACCTACATCCATAAAATTACAGCTCTCTAGTGCCAATAGTTTCCAAACAAAACCTTGGACAGACAGACATATCGAAACTATAAGTGTTCCGTGTCAGGACTACTGTAATGATTTGACTGTAGAAAAGAAAACATCCTATGATAAATTAGAGGTATAATTAAAAACAATTTCATTTTGTAGGTGTGGTATGAATACATACTGTGTGGTATTTCAATTAACTTTACTGAACTAATTATTATGTATCTACTTCAATTTAATTATGTACTAAATATTCTATTCGATGAATAACAAGTGATTATTAACATTATTCTATTCAATGAATAGGTAATAAGTAATTAACAACTAAGATGTTAATCGTTCGTTCGTTCGTTCGTTTCAGCCGAAAGACGTCCACTGCTGGACAAAGGCCTCCCCCAAGGATTTCCACAAAGACCGGTCCTGCGCCGCTTGCATCCAGGTACTTCCCGCGACCTTCACCAGATCGTCGGTCCACCTAGTGGGAGGCCTGCCCACGCTACGTCTTCCAGCTCGTGGTCGCCACTCAAGAACTTTTCTGCCCCAGCGGCCATCATCTCTTCGAGCTATGTGCCCCGCCCACTGCCACTTGATTTTAGCGATTCTGCGGGCTATGTCAGTCACTCTGGTTCTCCTACGGATCTCCTCATTTCTGATTCGATCACGCAGGGAAACTCCGAGCATAGCACTCTCCATCGCTCTTTGGGTGACCTTGAGCCTTCTTATGAGGCCCATAGTAAGCGACCACGTTTCAGAGCCATACACCATCACTGGCAACACACACTGGTCAAATACTTTTGACTTGAGACACTGCGGTATTTCGGACGTGAGAATTTCGCGAAGCTTCCCGAACGCTGCCCAGCCGAGTTGGATTCGACGATTAACCTCTTTCTCGAAGTTGGACCTACCTAACTGGACTGTTTGTCCCAGGTATACATATGTTCAACAGGTATAAGATGTTAATATCTTACTAATATTATTCTTACTAATATTATTCTTACTAATATTATAAATGCGAAAGTTTGTAGGTATGGATGTCTGGATGTCAACATGTTTGTTACTCTTTCAAGCAAAAACTACAGAACGGATTTTGATGGAACTTTACAGTATTACTGTCGAGGGTGAAGCCGCGGGCAAAAGCTAGTTATAATATTATTATATTTTAATAGCATAACGGAGCGGGTCACTGTCTATGCTTTAAAAGTTGCGATGCCTAACTAGCACTTTGTTTCTGCCTCGCTGCATGTCTAAAGCCTGGTCCGTGAGCACGTAGAATTTTGTCCAATGGCCCCAAGCAACCCATCCTTATTGCTCGCGCGTAATTATGTTGCTGTCGCACTCGCACACTCACTGCGGGCGCCCGTCGCACAGTCGCGACAGCAATATAATTACGCGCGAGCGATAAGAATGGGTAGCTTGGGGTCATTGGACAAAATTCTACGTGCTCACGGACCAGGCTTTAGTACAGATGCTGGCATAGTGTAGATCTGCATCACTGCGGGTGAGGAGGCGAATGGTCTTGAGGGAGCGCGCAACGGTCGTGAAGATCCTCAAGGATTATCCTGCACGAGGTTGCCGCCCTGCTATTAGTTTAATTCTTTATGAAATAGACGTAAGGGAAACCTTCTGTCGGAGTACCGCCGGGATGTCCAGGTCATGTCCTTGCGTGTCTATCATCAAAAAGACGATGGTAGAATTACCTCCTGCACCTAGGTCACACCCTGAGGGTCCATTCTCAGGAGGCAATCCTGATGCTACCGGGATGCAGTAATCGGACAGCTCATCTTGAAGGGTGCTGGGAAGCCGCTGGCGTGGTGTACCCCCAAGAAAAATCTCTGTAACCTAATGATAGATGTGTCATAGCAGCGAACTTTTATAGGGACCGCTGCTGAAACAAAAGTCCTAAGCTACCGAATCAATGGCGGTATAACCATTAACCAACCAAAGGTTGAAGAGGCGCGGACGGCCTTGGATGTGCGTGAAATTTTTCTTCTCTTCCTTTATTTATTATTCTGAAACGTCAGGTGGCTGGTAGCCCGGTGCTGGTAGTGGCGCCCTCTTGTGAATGTCAGAATTGTATGGTTGTCCAACGTGGCAGAAATCGGAACTAATAATCCAGTAATAGTAGTGCATTTTTCACATCCTGGACAAAATTTTTGATTTTATTGTTTGTATTTTTGTAGTAGGTAATCGAGGCGTACCTCAAGGAGCCCCCCACGCGGTGCCGAAACGTAGCGTGATTGCCTAGTTGAAAATAGGTCTCACCTATTTTCACATGTGCACTTTATCAATACTCACACTGTACTATATTTTTTAAGATAAGATAATAGCATTAATTAATTTTAGTTCGTGTGTAAAATTCCATGGTTGACAGATTCAGTTTCCATCTTAAAAATAATTAAAGGATAAAATTTTTGTATTATTATTAAATTTTCTTCCCTAAACTTTGAAGTTTTGTCGAATTTCAATATCTAATTACTAGATGTGATACTATACCATTTGAAAGAAGGGAATCTAGAGATGTTTTCAAACCCATTGGTAATCCTTAAAAAACACATTTTCATTATTTTTTCAATCAAATTCTATGTTGTGTTGTTACTTTGTTTTACTTTGGTGGCTCATAACTATTTATCCATTCATTATTAGAATATTAAATTTATTTTATTAGATTAAAAAGATAAGTACTAGATTAATACTTAATAAAAATGTGGCTGAAACCACGCGTGAAAAGAAATAAACAGTTTTTAGGTAGTTTCGCGAAAAATATTTAAAATCAACAAAAAATAAAAATTTTGGCTGCGTCTATGATAATAATTCAAGTGGGAACCCTATTGATATAAAAAGTATATAAACTAGGGCTTAATGACTGTCTCTATGAGTACCGATCTTAATTACCTAACAACATGGCTAGTTCAGTTGTATTGCTCGTTGCTCTTTTGGCTGCTTTTGGTAAGTAAAATAATATCTTTTAATAATTACCTACTCTACAAAACTATTTTGTGAATATTCAGTTTTTCACTCACCGAAAGATTTTCGAGATATAATTATTTAAAATCTTTATTGCACACACATAATAAATATCGGTACAACAGGCGAGCTTAGTGCCATCTGGCATTCTCTTTCAGCTAACCAAAAATTTAGGCAAAGCAAATTACCTATTAAGATGTAAAGCGAACGCAAACATAAGATAATTATTATCTTTTTTGGTATCCTTCATCTTCATTTCAGCCACAGGACCTCCACTGTTGAACATAGGTTTTCCCCAATGATTTCAAGTGCTGCGTCCAGTGCTAATTTCCTTAATCTTACATTATTGTGAATAGTGTCTACATCAAGGCAGTGCGAGGTGCGTGCGCGCACCGAAGCAGGATGGGTGTGCGGTGCCAAACGATATGCGCAAGATGGTTCGGAGTACGCTAGTTTCCGAGGAGTGCCTTATGCCAAGCAGCCCCTAGGAGAACTGCGCTTCCAGGTCAGTTGGTAATTCGTCAAATTTTCCATTACTTCCAGCCTAATGACGTCCACTGTTGGACAAAGGCCTCCTTAACGACCGGTTCTACGCTGCCCGCATCCAGGTACTTCTCGCGACCTTCACCAGATCGGCGTCAGTCCTCCTAGTGGGCTCCAACGTCCATCATCTCTATGAGCTATGTGCCCCGCCTACTGCCACTTGATCTTAGCAATTCTGCGGGATGTATCGGTCACTTTGGTTTTCAAGCGGATCTCTTCATTTCTGATTCGATCACGCAAAGAAGCTCCGAGCTCCACTCCACTCCATTGCCATTTGGGTTACCTTGAGCCTTCTCATCATGCCCATAGTAAGCGACCACGTCTCAGATCTACAATTTTTATAAATTATTTTAATTAAAACGTACGAAATTCCCAGGAACTTCAACCACTCGAGCCTTGGACTGATGACTTTAACGCAACAACCGAAGGGCCCGCCTGTCCAAACAATAACGTGTACTATGGCGACCTGGTACAGCCACAGGGCATCAGCGAGGCTTGCATCCACGCCAACATACACGTCCCAATAGATGCCCTCCCGGATAACGACACAGATACAAATGGTACTGTAGGGCTACCGATCTTGGTGTTCGTACACGGAGGCGGCTGGGTATGCGGTTCCGGCGACGCAGACTTCAATGGACCAGAGTATATGATGGTCAGCAAAGGTGTTATAGTAATCACTTTCAACTACAGGCAAGTATTTTTATTTTATTTATTTTATTTTGCATTAAATTTCTTATCGTAATTTTTGGTAATATAGCCGCTTCATCTAATGCCTACTAATTAATCAAATAAAACATCATGAATACAGCTCATTGAACTAGCAAAGCATGGAGTAAGCATTGATTTAAGTACATAATAATAATACATTTTGTAGGCTGGATGTCATTGGCTTCTTGTCCCTGAATACCTCGAAGATTCCCGGCAACAATGCTCTACGCGACCAGGTAACACTGCTGCGCTGGGTGCAGGCCAACGCGGCCTACTTCGGAGGCAACCCGGCCGACGTCACGCTCGCGGGGCAAAGCGCCGGTTCCATGAGTATTCATTTCCTGATGCTGTCGCCGGCCGCCGTTGGATTGTTCAACCGGTTCGTAAAAACACACACATTTGATTTTCATTTGTTTTATTCAGATTTGAAGTTTTATAATTACAAAAAAACACTTCTTTGTTTTAGCGCGTTTCTTATGAGCGGTGTCGCTACCCAGAGCGTCTCCAGCGCGTCTCCTGTGTACGCTCAGCAAGTCGCAGCCCTGTTCCTCTCTGCTCTGAACATCACCTCCACCGACTACGACGAGGTCCACGACCAGCTTGTTGAATTGCCGATCGACGATCTCATAACTGCCAGCAGGGCAGTGTTAGATCAAACCGGCTTAACCAGCTTCGTCCCAGTTGTGGAGACACCATATGAAAATTTTACGACCATCCTGAGCGATTATCCAGAAACTCTGCAGGCTAACGGCAACGGGAACGATATTCCAGTAGTTATAGGCTTTACCAGCAGCGAGTGTGAGACGTTGCGCCCAAGATTGGTCCAATTCGGTGCTGTGGAAGCGATTGAAGCGAATCCGCTGGTTGGGCTGTCTCCAGAGCTTGTGTATAGTTTGCCATCGAACGTGACGGCAGAGATGGCGGAGAAGGTGTTGGCAAGATATTTTAACGGGACTCCGACGATGGATGAGTTTGTTAAGTTGTGCACCGAGACCTTCTTCCAGTACCCGGCGATTAAGCTGGCGAAGACGCGCGTCGCGAGCGGAGGTGCGTCCACGTATCTATACAAGTACGCCTACGAGTCGGAATACAGCGTCGTCAAGGAGGCGCTCAACCTCACGTACTCCGGCGCCGGCCACATCGAGGACTTGAACAGGATACTCAAGGTGAACTCGTGGCCTGTACCTGCCAGTGACGCCGATGATGCTATGACAGGGTGGATGACCGGTATCGTAGAGACATTCATGAAGAATAAGTAAGTCATAATTTTAATAAAATCATACTACTCAGTCGACTCTGATAAATAAAGTCCTTTCAATAAATAAAACATTTTCTGATCAGTTTACAAAACAAACACGGATTGAGAACATCTTTTTTTGTGAAGTCGACTAAGTGTGTTATTTAAATGATTTTTTGTTAAACCAGCACTCCGTCGGGAGATGGATCTTGGGCAGCGGCGTCATCTTCGCTGGAGTACAACTACATCGACGGGCCGGCCACCGATTACGGCGCCATGAGTGACTACGATCAGGAGATGGTCGAGTTCTTCGAAACCTTAGTCGATGTATAGTGTATGTTAACTAATAAAATATCACTATTTAAGTATAATAATATTGTTACAATAAATAGTTATATAAAAAACAAGTGTCCTAATTCATTTCAAACAATTTATTTTACATACAGGGTTTGCTCATAAGCATGAAGAAAAAAAAGTACATATTTATTCAATACTAGCGGCCGCCCGCGACTTCGTACGCGTGAATCCTGTTTTTCCCGCTAATTCCCGTTCCCGTGGGAATTTCGGGAATTCCTTTCTTAGTGCACCTCTACGGTACCTAAGCTACGTCCCTTCCAAATTTCAAGTGCCTACGTTTAGCCGTTTAGGCTGTGCGTTGATCTGTCAGTCAGTCAGTCAGTTTCTCCTTTTATATATTTAGAAGATCATTGCACATAACATAGACAGATCTTTAAAAATGAATGTACACAATGATACTGAAAAGGTACTTACATACGAAAAGGCAAACTTGGTTATGTTAGGATATTACGCCCAGAATTGGACGGAGTAATCGGAGAACTTCTACCTACCCGTAGGTACTCCTAGAATTGAAAAAAAATCATTAAGAGAATACCAATAAAAAATCCTCAAACGAGGCGATGAACACGACTGAAAAATAATCGAGGACAGATGTAAAAACATCAATTTGTCTTATCCCGTGAGATACGACACATTTACTGCTTGAGCAGCGAATTTATTGCGCACCGACGTTTTATCGCTCTAATTGAGCTTTGGATGGTTTATGACGTGTCATACAAAAACGTTCTTTACTTATTGCAGAAGATCCATGTTCGATCACTGTGACCCGCAACTTAACTAGCGATAAAACCTATTGATGGAGTTGTAGGAATACCTATAGTACTATGCGAATATTCTAAAGCCTTTTTGCACTTTTGAAGCGTGAGAAGTGAGAAACACAGCCTTATACATAAGAAACCCTGTTTCTCACTAGCAACGGTAGTTAAAGCCATATCAGACAATACCTACATTCTTGTAGTCCTATATTCATCATCATCATCATTTCAGCCACAGGACGTCCACTGCTGAACATAGGCCTCCCCCAATGACTTCCACATCGCGCGGTTTGTCGGCCTGCATCCAGCGCCTCCCTACCTTTATCAGGTCGTCGGTCTACCTTGTGGGTGGACGTATTATTAGGACTTAAACACACTTATCTCAAAGTGTGCATCTCGTATGTAAATTGTACAAGATCATCAGAGAGTTAAAGTTAACTACCTACTGACGATAAGAACTTAGACAAAATATGTACAATGTACGAACTGCATTGATGTCTTTCTTCACAAAAAATCTTCACAACACGTCACATCAGCGTCTTTTGTTGTCAGCTTGCTGTCCTGATTTATTTACCCACCACTTTAAATAAATTGCGGTTGCAATCGTTCGTATACATCATCACTATTACCTTCCACTTCACTTTTGAAAGATTGCTGCTGATGATAATAATTAAAATCATCATTCCTCCGTGAAGCAATATCAATAAAGCCTTTTTCAGTGTCTATGATTAACTTTAGTGAGACGCCTTTTATGAGTGAGTCGTTACACGAATGAACTTTAATTGACTTTGCTTGCCCCAAAGTTTGTGTTTTTGGATCCCTTTAGTAATTGTGTACTTTTTACATCAGTATGTTGGTATTTTTTACTTTTAGGACTTTATTAAATAATGTGAAATTCTCTGAAGTTTGTGTGGGGAAATCAACGTCTTCTAGACACTATTTAAAATCTATCTTGTAAGCGCAAATTAAACGTTGACTTGTTCATGTGAATAAATCTCGCACAAAAATTGAAAATAGTATGATGATGTTAAATTCAAAAATCATTAGTACTCAAATTGGGTGCGTCTCAATCGCTCTCCTACTCTATTATCCGAATCATAAACCGATTATCACCTAACATATTCTCCGAATTCACGGAACCCGTCCACACCTCGAGAGCCCTAAAACTTTTACACACAAAATTAAGGGTCGGCAATAACAAATTGAAATCGTCCGATTGCGGCGCGCAATTAAGGCGGACGCATAAATCCCGCGTATCTGATACGGACATGGAAGGGGCGGTACGTGAGCTCGGGGCACACGGAGCGTAATGGCTGAAGGATAAACCATATCATCATTATAATAAACACTTTATGATTACCCCGATGCCTTAATAACCGACAGGCTGAGGTCTAATCGCCCCAGACAACAGGGGAGCACCTACTCGTAGATGCTTTGGTCTGATAACAACAACTATCATTTACTGGCCTCTAAAGAACTGCTTCTGTAAAGTATGGCAAGCTTTTATGTTTAAATCTTACCTCACCTTTCACTCACGTTTCTTTTAATAAACAGTAGCACCAGTATTAATGGATAAACCATAAATGTATCATTATAATAAACACTTTATGATTACCCCGATGCCTTAATAACCGACAGGCTGAGGTCTAATCGGCCAAGACGACAGTGGAGCACCTACTCGTAGATGGTGATAACAATAAGCATATTTTACTGACCTCTAAAGAACTGCTTCTGTAATGTATCGCGAGCATCTGTGTTTAAATCACTTTACTCACTCACGTTTCTTTTAATAAACAGTAGCAACAGTATTAATGGATAAACCATGTCATCATTAATATCATTATAATAAACACATCATGATTACCCCGATGCCTTAATAACCGACAGAAGTCTAATCGCCCAGGACAACAGTAGAGCATTTACATGCTTTGGTCTGATAAGAATAAGTTTATTTTACTGGCCTTTATAGAACTGCTTCTGTATTAGCATGGCGAGTTTCTGTTTTTATAGCAGTTCCCCTATAAAAAAAAAACATTGTTTTTTTTAAACAATAGCACCAGTATTGATTAGCCTTACCATTTCAGGTAGGAAACGTTTATTCTCATGATGTAGTGATGAATTTTTATTTAAATTTTCTCTCTAGAGTTCAGGTCTCAAGTTCGGGGACCTGCATAAGTGTATGTAAATCGAACATTTCTTCAAAGGCGCGTAATTAGGTGCTGATAAACAACAAGTTTTGTATGTAAAAGGCTACTAATTTTACTAAAAAACCTAATTTAATTTCGCGGTTTCGATGTAAAACCTGTTAAATTACTCGTATTAGCAGCTCATGTGAATTTTCAAGGAAACCAGAATTAATTATTTACCGTGATTGCTAATGCAGACATGAAAAATGTATGTGATGTTTTTTGTGTGTGGCGCACTCGCAGTACAGTGGAGGCACACGCATTAAGCCCTGCATAAATCGGCCACTGACCACCACTGATCGCCACGAATTTTAGCGAGTGGTGTCTACTCACGGGGAAGTGTTCCCGCACCACGTCACCGATGTCGGCCATTCTTGACTCAGTGTCGCGATGCGCATGTGGTAGCTACTAGATACAATACCATTACAAATTGTAGCGACCACTGACTACTAGTGGCGTACCACCGACCACCTTCATTTTCATTTGCGTGATTTTAAGGCCGGCAACGCACCTGTAACGCCGCTGGGTCTGCGGGTGTCTATGGGCGACGGTAATCACTTACCATCAGGTGATCCGTCTGCTCGTTTGCCTCCTATCACATAAAAAAAAACCAATGGACGTGGCGCAAGATAGCGACTGGCAGTGCTTGGTCGGTGGCCAGTTTGCATGGAGCCATAGAAGCTGTGCAGACGTAAAAACTTCTGTGTCCAACTGCTTCTACTTGACACCATAAAACTACTTACTCGTGGTTTCTTGTGCTGGTGTGCCATGTAAGAAACAAAAGAAGAAAGAAAGAAACAAGATACAAAAAATATCTACGTTGGTACAGCCCTTATTGTTACGAGCGTATACGCCCGGTGTGACTACGCCTCTTGCCCTGTCGGACGCGCTGAAGAATATATTAGCGAGGTTGCGATTCTCACTCGCGCCGGATGCTCACTATCGACGCACTAGTGTCAGTGCTTTCGATAAGCAGATAGGGAATACCATAGACTATAATTATCGTGGGCATGGGAATTGATGGTTCAGGTTGTTTAGTGCCATCAAGGTGTTTGGTGTTTATAAAGTGGAATGCAACTGTTGTACGTTTTGTCAATATTAAAAAGTGACTAAGTTCAAAGTTCAGTAAGAAAATAAGTACATGAAAATTGGTAATGATGGGCTGATCTTCACACTGTCTTTTTGATAGTTTGCACCAAAATTGCTAGACATGAGTGAATTTCTTCACCTAACTCAAAACAGAAACCAACACTGTTATTCCGCAAATAAATAAACCATGCCTTCACCATTACAAAGTAAATCCATAAACTAGCCGAGCCATATCTACGCTATTAAAAAGAGCACAGTCGAACAGCAAAAATAGGAAAGAGAGACATAAATAATACCCAGTATCGGCAGGCCTTGCTCATAAATAACACGGTCGTGAGTTCAACTCGATCTGGTAGCAATATTGTACAAGCCCTGATAGTTTCGGCTCACCCCCCAAAGCCTCTTAAAACGGGTGGGGTAGAGCCGAAAATTGAATGCACCAAAATTCTTGTTGCTTGTCGAAGGATTTCGCAACCGTTTTTCCAGTCGGTACTATAGTCGTTGCGTCGTAAGCTTTGATAGATGAAGGATAAATGATTAGTCGGAATGCAGCAAAAAATGCGGCGCAACCAGTAGGAGCTATTTGTGTTTGCAATGTTGAAACGACATTAATATCTGAATTGAGATGTATGGAATGCTTAGCCGGTGTATCAATTTGTCTAAATGATTTACTAAAGAATATTCAGTATCTTACATTTCGACGATTACAAGCTTTTGAATAAATATTTTATATCCATTTATACCACATTTATATCTCATTTTAAATGAAGCAATGAAACATTCATTATTACATATTATTATTTAACTTATTTAAAAATGTTTTAGTAATAGAATATGTTTCTTTAATTGGCTTATGTTCAAGTTGTATCTTCCTGCACATTTATGTACAATTTAATGCTGTTGAAACATTGTTAAACATAAAAATAAAATAAATATCAAATTCTCTAATTCATTTAAAGTGGCAGTAGGTACTATCAATAGGCTACAAGTCTTAGCTCCAAATACTTTAGCCTTTTTTTGTTAAAAAATCATTAATTTCGTTGATTTAATATCTCGTTAGTAAAATAAATTCATCTTGATTAGGTAACCTTTTATGAAAACCTTTCAAATCCTTTAAAAGGTCAGGACTGTTTATTATTGACCACAATAAGGTCTAATCCCCGTAATTTGTGTTAACTTTTAAAATCGCGATCGTAACCAGATATCCTTGTAACCCCCAATCTAAAGCTCAGTCTACACGAGCATCTGATGAGCGTGCTTATAAATTATAGTTATCGTGGCGGTTAACCTCTGATATTCGGGGTCGCGCCACTTCGCGTGATTTACGTCCAAGGAGATTATTTATTATCACCACTATTTAATTTTAATGTTTCATACGCTGCCTTGGGGAACTTATGGCTGGGGTTAGTGGTTATGGGTTGTTCTATCGGAATCCTAATAAAATGCATTGCCAATTGAATTTATTAAAGTTTGACTATTATCCTTTTGAGATACTTCTGACTTTATTTTAAATTTATAGAAAATATGTAAATCTTACAAGTACATGGGCGAGCCAACTGCATGAATACGTTATTAACTTGCATATCAAAAGACTACACTGGATAATAATATCTCAGATAACAGTTACCTGGCATAGGCTTTATTCTTGAAAAACGTTGAAATTTTCATTTCACGAAGAAAAAGCGAAGAAATTATAATTTTCTTGGAGCTTAGATAACTTTTATAACTTATTCATGGAATTTTATATTGGAAATTGTTGGCAGCACTAATCTGTGTCATCTGGACAAATTACCACTACTCGATGACATACTTTTTTGAGTTTACAGGGAGACTAGCACCGATCCAAAATCTTTGTGACGTATAAATAACTGTCTAAAGTAGATAGGTATTATGTACTGCAACAAACAATCGGAACGTGATCAAGCACTCGACAGTGCCGTTTTAATTTCCATCGGGGCGTCAAATCACTTCAAGGACTCTCAGAGTCTCCGCCCACCAGTAATGAGAGACTTGTGAAGTCTCGTCTGAGACAAGAAGTCTTCTGGAGACGCAAATGAAATGGTGACGACTGGAGTGGACCGAGACGTGACTGATGGCACGATAATTGAGAGGTTATTTGGAGATCTATTAGATGAAAAATGTATTTTGGAATTGCTTACAATGTTCCTTAGGCTGGGTTGCACCATCTCACTTTTACCGTAACTATAACAATAACCGGTGTTTTTTGTATGGAATTTGACAGATTTTTGACGTTTGTAAAAGTTAAAGTAAGATGGTGCAACTTAGCCTTAATGATGGACTAGAATCTAGCTTATCATTGTACGTTAAAACTTTTTCTCTAAGTCTGTCGATGATGAACTTCTCTGTAGTGGGCAAAAAGAAAAGGGATGTTCTTCAATCAATCAATTTGTTATGTCAATGAAATCCATTTTGTACCTTAGAACTGTTTTGAATCAAATTGGTATATCTTTTCATGTCCCTTCAATTAAATTTTTAGACGCCTTAATAAAATGTATGTAAGATAAAAAGTTAATTGCTATAACAACAACATTGCTGTAAGTTTCTTGTAAGTAACAGTTTTTTGAACACATTATTTCTATTTATGTCAACAATCCATTGTTGCCAAAGTAGGTGTCGTCGAGTCCTTACATAATGATTTCCATGTACAATTAAATGAAAGGACGTGCCCACTCTGTCAAATCGGTCCATTAGCGAAATCTCGACAGCAGAGTGCAGTTGTTAGTGCGGGGCGGAGCGATGAGGCCAGCGGGTGTTAAATAGGGGCTAGGAATAATGAAATATTATTTTAGGACGAACGAAGGCATATCAAGCTGTACCAAAGAGTAAAATTGGTTAAAGCTGTGCCACTTTTGTAATTTTGATAGATGCAACTTTGATAAATTGAAAATTAATATGCAAAAACAGTTGTAAGTTAAGTTAAAAGATTAAGTTTGTTCTTAGCTCAAAACGTAAGATGCAGACAACTTAAATGAGTTTTGGTAGGTCTGGAAAGGATAATGGACGATGAACAGACCAAAGCTTAGTTCTGTTTTAAAACTACATAGGATTTTGTAGAAGATTATGGGAGAATTGCTTAGTTTATTGAACATTGACATTGAACATTGCACAGTTGATAGCAAATTACACTATCAATCCTTATTAATATTATAATTTTGTTTTGAAATTGAATATGCCAACTAAGAACCTTGAGTTCTCAAACCAGCTTATTTAAAGCAAAAAGCCAATTACCATCACAAAACATACCAGCATCAGCGTGAGACGTCGCGAAGCTTACATTGCCGTTGACATCCTGTCCCAAACCTCGCCTGCCCCTTAACAAGGCGCCCTGCTGAGTCGACTAGGCGTTCCGCCCCGCCCATCCGGCTCGAAGGACCAAAACTCGAATAAATTATAAACCCATACAATTTGAAAACATATTGTTGTGCATTGATGTTGTGAATGCAAATTCATGCTTTTTGTTTTGTTTGAATCGGTGATAATAGGTGTAGAGTTTGTACATGCGTTGTTGAATGCACGTTAATTCGTATCGTAAGATGTTTATGATGTGTTGACCGGTTCTGTGGTTCTAATAACAGAGAAGTGGTTTATAACCACACCATTATCCTTTGTTCTTTTGTAGTGTTTGTTCTGGGTAATTTTAAAGGTGTATTCTATAGCATCTAGATCAATTTAGCATTCATCAAAAATCATCTGTCTTCTGTCAATCATTGATGACTATAAGCGATGTGGCCCTTAGTGTCATTATGTATTATTATATTTGTACCGGCCCTTTAAATAATGGACTCATGAACTGGCATTTTGCCCTCGACGTCCTCCAAAATAATTTGTGTCTGGAAAACCACAAAATGAGACCAAATAAACTTGTATTTTTCTGAAACATAGTCAAATACGCTCCTAGAGACCGAGTTTGGATAGAATATACGCAATATGAAAGACATTATTTAAAGAAAATGGTCGTTGCGAATAAAGTGGCTCAACTTTAAATAATAAAACGCTGGCGTTGAGCCTAAAAACGAGGCTAGAATGTAACAAGGCTGTGCCGTCATAGCTTGCCATATCTGTCTAAGATTTTACTACGGGTTTCTCGTACCAAAGTGAGTGCGATGAGCATTTTTTTCTCGATGATACTATCAGTATACGTAGTTCTATTAATCAGTAATTAGACATTTTATAATATTGCTTATTTCATGTAGTCCTATACCAATAACATAGTTAGTTGTTACCACTTGAGTATCTGTAATATTATCATTTTTCTCGCTGACATGTTGCGCGTTGCTACGTATTGAAAGGTCACGTTTGAAAACGCTATCAACCAAAAAAGTCTTTTCACTAAGATCGTATCCGAATAATAGGGACGTTATTTGAAAATAGCTACTTTACAGTAGAGTCGTCAAGAAAATGAAAATTTTAATGCCGCTTCTAAAACTGCTAGTAGGGCCGCTGTTTTTCATAACTTCTAGACTCGCCCGTTCTAACGGCGTAATGGGCAAGTCACTGCCAAAATAAATGTTGCTTAATACGCCGAAACTTTTGAAATATGCTCCGCTTAAATGTGCTGCTGAAAGCGTAATAATTTTCCCCTTTATGTTGCAAGTTCTGTAGTCTTTTTGTTTGGGATGAACGTGTATCTTTTTTATTGTTTAGCTCCAATGTTTGTAGCTCCTTTTGTGCGTGAAAATGCTTTTGCGGCTTGGCGCTCCTGTTTCGGCTTTTATCTTCATTTTAATAACTTTAGTAATTGATGTGGGCTGTCTTATTTCAGGATCATGATCAATGTTCTGTTTTAAAATATTTCAACGCAATATGGAGAAGATTATAACAGAAGCCAACCAACGAGTACTTTAAGACTGCAGCAAAAATTTTTTAAATTTATTTATATGTTAAAGCGCTTTTTAAAAAAACTTTGTTTCTGGAACTACTTCTACTAGGTCAGAGAAATGCGTTAGCTTTAATATTCAAAAGCATTTCATACCTGAAATAATCTATTTCATCTAACCTTCGTCCCATCTTCAATATTCAACACTTAGAACTGTTATCAGCCCCATCCAGGTGGAAATGGTCCACGAACGCCATCAGTGCACATGCAGTTACACTATCTGTAACGACGCTGATATCGTATCAGGACGGCTCTATTGCAGCGAATGGGCTTGAGGACGCGTTGGAATTGATAATTTTATGGTAGGGTGATGGAGTTGGTTTTAGAGATAGCGATGATATCCTTAGAGATAGATCTCAATTCAAAAACTTAATACGAACATTGAAAAGTGCGATGGCAACTTTTGAAAAAAAAAAACTATGTCACACAAGTTTCTTGTTAAAAATCAGTTATCCTTACACCCGTATTCACAAACGATGTTTCCTAAGTGAAGCAGCAAATCGAACGCACAGCGTTGAATAGAGCTCTGTTATTGGTTTTCGTGTGTGATCCTATATACGTCCACACGCACTGTGAGACTTCATAGTATTTTTTGTGAATACGGGCGTAAGTTACAATCTTACAAAGAGCAAATGCTTACAAGATGAGTGAGAGTATTTTAGACCTCACACAATAAAAACCTTACTTTGTTCCACTCATTGGTATGATAGTTATTATTATTTTAAAGCAAATTTACCCCTCAAACACTTTATTATGAAATTAACAAAACTTTTCTTTTCATTTCAGATCCAGAGCAGATTACGTGATAGGAACTGGCGTGCAAGGTAAGTGATTTGTTATTTATAGCTTTTTCTTAAGTAACTCATCAACTTCATACTAATTCGAATGAGAAAGTTTGGATTATAGGCAGGCACGTCGTTTCATCATTAATATACGACGATAATAAATTCACAATTTCACAAACAAGTGGGAAACACGCTACTATAATACAGCACAATGATTTAAGGACAGCTGTTAATGTCCCCGTTTAGAGTACAGCTACACCTCTTCAAGCATCGTGATCCATCCGTCAATGTTCTGATTATCTTTATGGCCCCAACCGTTAATAGATAATCCTTAATCTGCCTCATAAAACAGGGCAATCTCAGCGCAAACCTCCGGCGCCGAAATTATCGGACCTATACCTAATGGGAGTGAGTATAGTAGACCCAATAATACTCAACTTTATAGGGATACTGAATTTGATAACACATGGTCATTGTTAAAAGAGTTAGCTTAATTAGATAGAGGATGGGATAAAGCCTCAGAGAAGAGGTTATTGTACGGCAAAACATTTGTTAAAGCTACAAGTTGGGTATATTGACATAGTATTCAATTGACCGACGATCAAGTAAAAGGTCGCGAGAAACAGCTGAATACGAGTAGCGCAAGACGTGGTAATCCTTGGAGCGTTGATCCAGTATTGATGTCATTTGACTGAAATTAACGAACGAATTATTCTCTATTATAGAGATAAGATAAAAAGGACCAAGAGTAGGTATTCTTTACGCTATTTCAAACCAGGGTTCCTAAGTCAATGTTAGTCATTAGAGTAATAAATAAATTTTGTTTCCCTAAGAACTACACTCGACAGCAAATAAATCGCACCACCCGCGACAAGCACTTTCAAACGTAATATGCATCCCCACTTCACACCAATATTGGTACCATTCAAAAGCCTAGCTAAACTTCATTTCATTATAGGAAAGGTTTTTACCCCAAAAATGTTTCTTTAGAAGGATCCAGAGTCACTTCTTCAAAAAATAGATAGTTACGCTTGAGCCAACTTTTATGGCTATAAAACTGTTAAGTTGGGATTAATCGCTATCCATCTGTTAAAGAGGACACGTGTGATCATTATTTGGTTTTATAACCATAAAATTTGGTCTAATTGATCCCAGAGGCAGAGGTGAGCCCAAAGTGAGGTCTTTTTTCAAGTCACATTTATGGTATTATGTTAATCATTTATTAAGAAATTAAATGTCTTTCAAATAACACCAATATTGTTGGGGCACCATTATTGTGTCAAAAGAAAATCTTAAAGTTCGCGTCGCGGGTGCTGCGATTTATTTGCTGTCGAGTGTATTTCTACCAGCCACACCGCATCAAAACCCACTATAACCAAGCGTTCAGGATAATATTATTGGATTTACGAGGGCGTGCGCCAGCGCGCGATTTACGCCTTCCCCCGGCGATAAATTACGGAACGATAGCGAACTGGCCGACGATTGGGATTGTTTCTGACAGCCATAATGGGCCGTGTTTACCGGGATAAGTCACATTCTGGTCAGTTGGGTTAGGAGAAAATGAGCTGACTTGTTAATTAGGATAATGACACATTTTGGTTTCCTTCAATGTGAATATTTGACGGACTCCTACTAGGTGGACCGACGATCTGGTAAAGGTACGATCTGGTAAAGGTCGCGGGAAGAACCTGGATGCGGGCAGCGCAGGACCGTTCATTGTGGAAAGCCTTGGGGGAGGCCTTTGTCCAACTGTGGACGTCATTTGGCTGAAACGAACGAACGAATATTCGACAGGTTGCGATATAAGAATTCGTGGAAATCATGAAAGGGATATTGAATAGGGTGACGATAAAAATATGCTCACAACAGTCACAACTTACAACCAACCGAAAACGTAATAGTATAATAAGCGTTACAAGAAAGTTAACTATGGTGAAAGCTATCAGCCCATTCCTTTAATTATTATATTTATTAACAAAAAAGTTCTTGTTTATTTTTCATACACGTTTACTTACCATAAAATATGTAGACCCTTTAATTTTAAACTTACATCTTATCAACATTGAATGTCATTCTACACCCACACATGCTCGATTCGCAATGTCTTATTCCTGCCCACATTTTATATTCTTTATAATTTACATGGCCATTAATCAAGAATGGGCCCGGGCCGTTCTGTTAACACGTCTCAATCGTATATCTCGTAGGGCACAATTAAATTTAAAAGCTATGCTGGGGGCTGGCTGTGGGCCATATATCATGGGTGCAATAAGCTGCGTGGTGTAATTTTGCATAGGTACTGTTTAATTCTATGACTTTATAAAAATTAATTCAAACTGCTTTACATTGGCTTTTTAGCACAAGTTTTAGCTTTTTCCCGCAGCTTCGTCCGCCTAAAATTCAGTTCGACATAGATCGTTATAAATTATGGCCTATTTATCAACAATAATACTGTAAAGTTTCATCAAAATCTGTTGTTTTAGCGTGAAAGAGTGACAAACATTCATACATTCATCCTCACAAACACACAACAACAATTATAATTAGTATGATTATGACATAAATTATGATAAGATTCATAATTATTATGAAGATGAACACAAACTAATACTGTATGACAGTTACATTCTAACATCAAAGAATTCTTACAATAACAAAATAAATGTAGGACTCTACGAGTAAGTACTTCGTCAAAAAGATAATAAGCTTTAAACTGACCACTAACTAATACGTGTTGCTTTATCTGGGGGCACGGCAGTGCCCCCACCAAGACGAGCAAAAAAGCGGCTCGGCCGTACCATCCTTTTCTCGAAGCAATTCAGGCCATTTTCGACTGCCTGTAACTTCGTTGTGGATAAAACTAGAAGGCTGAATTTTCATTAGCTATGCAGGCATTGTAAAGACACGGTATATTTAAAATTTCATTCAATTTGAACCAGTAGTTTAAGAATTATAACGGGTCAAAGTTACTTAATTTTGTCACTCACTGACTCACTGACTCACTGACTGACTCACCGATCATCAAAATTCTAAGGCACTTCTAGCAGACCTAGAAGCTTCAAATTTGGAATATAAGTAGTGTTTGGTGTATGAATCAAGGAAAAACTAAAATATTTGGGGGCACGGTAGTGCAACGGCCAAGTCGAGTAAAATTTTTCAATTTCGGTCCAGTTTTCTAGATACATAACTGCTGTCTACAAAATACAAAAAGAAATGAGATCCCATCAAAAACAATACTTGTCAAAAAAACCAAGTCCAGGCCAGGAAATCTTTAACGTTTTACATAAATATATTGACTTGGCCATCGCATGAAAACACGTGTAAATAAAATTATTTAGTGCGATGGCCAAGTCAATAATTTATGTAAAACGTTAAAGATTTCCTGGCCTGGACTTGGTATTACATGGATCTCACAACTTTTTACCGTAGAACAACTGAGTTGCGAGACTTGGTTTTTTTGACAAGTATTGTTTTGATGGGATTAAATTTACACAAAGCGTTTAAATCCAACCCATTCATTACCATGGCAGTTTCAGTGTTGCCTGATTGCAGCGGTTTGCATGTGATCAAGTAGAACGCTCGCTTTTAGCACTCTGACCAGTTTAATGAAACTTAATTAAACTTGCGTTTCAAAGTTGCGAGTCGTTGACATCTTAATATCATTATTGATGGGAGCTTTAAAGCTCGTCTTAAAAATACATAAGAATAAACTTGGCCATATTAAAGAAACCCACCAATCAGGGAGTAATAACGTTTACTGCTCAAATCAATACACAGTAGTTAATAAGGCTGGGTTGCACCATCTTACTTTAACTTTGACAAAAATCTGTCAAACTCCATACAAAAAGCACCGGTTATCGTTATATAAAGTTAGGTGGTGCAACTCAGCCTAACTAACCTGAAAAAACTTCCTTTCATTCTACATCATGAATTTCATACTACAACAGAATTCTCTACTAATCTACCTACATTATATTCATTGCTGAATTCGCTGTCAAAGTGAATCCTTGAGAGTAGCAATAAAAACCAAACCAAACCATAAAATATGGTATTCGATACTAAAATCACTGCTATTTTCTCATAAATAAAACTAAAGAATCCCAATATTTTGTCAATTAATACCGTTTATCCCACAAAATATAATCCAAAGCAATAAACGGATAATAGTCATAAGTTCGCATTCCGAAGTGCACTAAAGTGAAAATATTGAATTTCAATAAACAGTTCTAAATAGTTCCCCGATGCCCTTTGTTTTCAGTTTTACAGCGTCAGTAACATTAGAATTGAATGCACGTTAAAATCAAATAAACTTAAATCTATTGTTTTATGGATATCTGCTAGCTATTATTTTGGCTGCATGCTTTGATATTGCAGTTTTATTTTTAAATTAGAAAAACAGACATAAAAAAGAAAAAATGAACATTTTTCACGAAAAAAAGACCGTCTGTTTAAGTTGAAATAAAGAATAAAAGTTTTATCACTTGTAAACTTATTTTTCTATCAAGAAAATTCATACGAAGCACGTTGACTAGGGTAGTAATTCAATCCGTGTTTTTCATTACGATAGGATTTCTTTGAAGTAACGACTTGCGAGTAGTCGCTAGTAAAACGTGCGTTATCATAACATAAAATTTATGCTACATTTAATGTATATCACAGTTTTTGTTTAAAAATACTTCACATTGAATCTCCCGAACCCGATTCAATCGGGTGTTACTGGCAGCAACTGGCAGCAACTAGCAACAAAAAAATGCTTACTTTGACAGATTAAGTCAAGTACTTCCTTTAGCTGTCCATAAGCCTGACATTATAAATACCTTAAAAGCAGTTGATAACGAGTCCAGAGCTTACAACCCCGTTATCAAGCCATCCGTATTGAGATCTAAGGGCGTGGTCCTGCAATATACGGTGCGTCCGGGCATAAATAAAGTGCGGCGTAAAGGACTTGTTACACTGGATGCGTTTCGCGGTCAAGTTAAAGTGAACGCAGCTGCGCAGCCCGTTTCTTGAACAACTTTTTCGGTCTCTATACATTTCGTATTGATGCGATATGAACGTGCGAGCACGAGCCGAGCAAACCAAACCGCTCCACTGATAGGTTGCCTTTTTAAATCTGTTTTTATTTAGATACTTTTATACGAAAACATGCCTTGTGGCAACATCTATCGATACGCCATTACGGTTATCAACCAACAGATGGCGCTAACACTTACCTTACTATGGCACACGGTGGCGCGCCTACAAACCTGCATCGCGGTGTCAGAGTTTCTGCCAAGACTAGCATAAATAGACAACCGAAATAGTTAACAACTGGACCTTAGTCCTCGAGCACACCACCCGCTCTGAAGGAAGCATTACACCATAGTTTCCTTATTGTGATATCCTCAAAATCCCACAGCCTTGTCACGACCGCTGACAGATTGTTTTGCCCGGACCGCTGACCGATTGCCCTGACCGACAATGATTTTTATACATGTTGCGGGCTGCGTTTACTTGAACAGCAGAACGCATCCACTGTGGCAAATCCTTTAATATGATAATCTTGCTGAATAAATGTTCTTTGTTTGAGCAACGAATGGTGAGAGATTGCGTTGTGAATGTAGTGTATTGAAATCGGCGCTTGAGTTTTTGTGGGAAGCTGATCGATTCTTGCGATGCGCTTCGCTTGGGTTCTGACTAATTGCATGTTTGTAAGGTTTAGATGAATCTAAGGGTGCGAATATAAATGTATACTTGTTTTAAATAATATAATGTTTGTGTTTGCGGTTCCATCCTTGTGAACTATAGTCTTGAATATTTTTTTTATCATCATCACTATTAGAAATGATAGTACTTGGGTGGAATCATTTTATGCTAAGAAAATTCCTTTAGCTTCCATATAATATAATTCACACCAGATTATTGTCCAAATTGATTCAATGACGTAATATTGCAAACAAACTCCCTATAAAGATAAATTATACCTACTCGTAGACTATGTGACCTAGAAAAACCGTTAAAATGTAGAATTCTTATTACGAGTTCATTGAAAAGAAGTAGAGCTGATATCTTGGCAACTACTTAATGGAAAAACATGCCTACTAAATTAACCGTATGAATATACATGAAAACAATCGAATATATCCATAATAAGTATGGCAGTACTTGATTAATTTGTTTTTACAATTAGTTAACACGAATTCATAGCAATCAATCCAAGATAAACTGCATTATTGCATGTCGGTTTTTGTTCGTAATATCCGCGAGGAATGTATAATGACTGGTATTGGACTTGCTATTGTGATTAGCACACGTGTATTCGATTGAGATCGTATAGTGAACGATTAACGATCTTGTTTGTTTATCATTCATATCATGGCTCTTTAGCTTCTTGATCTGGATGGTCCATTTCTGTTCTAATGTATTGTAGCAACTGTTTTCGAGCCCGGTATTAGAATAATCTATGAACGTGTGTCTCAGCTAGAGATAGAGCTTAAAACGTCAAGTCTGGTATCGGATGTTGTAGTAACTAGTTTCTAAAGTTCGTTCATTTCAGTCGAAAGACGTCCACTGCTGGACAAAGGCCTCCCCCAGGGATTTCCACGTCCACCAGATCGTTGGTCCACCTAGTGGGAGGCCTGCCAACGCTGTTCTACGCAGACGTATCTAACGATAAAAGTAAAATTAATCATCATGATTATTCTTTAAGTTAATTTTACTACACTATTGTAGCCTCCTCGATAGATTTCCTTTATCTTCTCACATTTTTCCTCACATAAAACGTAATTACGAATAATTAACTAATGTATTTTCTGCCATAGTTTAACATAAAAATGCTTGCAATAAAAGCCTCTTTAACTCGTTATTCTTGCCAATTTATCGACAAATTAATCTCAGAAATATCCAAGACTGTTTAGATTAAGGCTATACTACGAGTACAAGCGGGCCATTGAATGCTCCAGCTTACAAATATAGCAATAAATCCTGGCGTTGCGTGGGTTCTATGGTCTATAGAGGTCTTTATTCGCAATCTACAGCTCAATCGAAAATTGACCCTAATTTAAGATTGGTAAAGTCAATTTTGCGACGCCATATTGGGTGCAACGACTGGATCCGCCATTGTTCTGAACGTTAGGTTTTATAAAATAGTTCAAATAGAAAAGACAGGTCAGTTAGCTCAAATCACAATAATACGTCTCATGCTCTATTTTTATGGTAAAAATAAAAATGTAAGTCTTTCAGCCGTAAGGGCTGATTTCTCAATCGTCAGTTGTCTTTTAACTGAAAAATAAACTTGTCGTTGTGACATATTTCCTATACTGAAACTGTCTATGTGTCAAACTTATTCTTCAGTTAAAAGTTATCCGACGATTGAAAAATCAGCCCTTAGAAATAAAAGTGTATTGCTTTTTTTTCTAACTTGTATTTAACGTTATGCTATTTGGTGGCTGAAATACTGAAATGAAGGGTCAATTTAATTGGCATAGATTTTTCTGAGGGGTTGCCAAAATTTGAGCTATTCTTTTTCGTTTTTGTTGTTACTTATTTTTTAAAGCACCTTTAGGTGAAGGAACTGATCACTTTCAGAGCTAGGACAAGTATAATCAAGTATTGCAAAGCGTATTTATTTTCGGTCATGAACTGGCTTATCTATCTGGATATGGCCATTGTTCTGAACATTAGGTTTTATCGTGTCGATGTCGTATCGATATTTTCCTTATCGGTCCAGTTTGTATGAATTGCTCCAGTAATGCTAGTTTCGGTTCGATTTCCGGCTTGCACTTTGGCTGAGGTCTGGTTTTAAAGTATTTCTTTGTTTGGGACGTAAAAATCGTGGTAGTGAGTAATTTTACTACCCACATCAACATTGTATACCTACTATCATGACCGTTAGAGTAACTTCAAGTAAAGAGTAAGGCTGCACCATGTTGCACCATCTAACTTTAACCGTAACTATAACGACAACTGGTATTTTTGGTATGGAGTTTGACAGATTTTTGACGTTTGTTATAGTAAAAATAAGATGGTGCAACTCAGCCAAAGTCAGTTATACTTATGGACATTTTGGTTGCAAAAGAACAGTCTATTTAAAACGGATTCTTATTCAAACAAATAACATTAATACATTAGCTATTGCCGATGATAAAAAGCCTCAATTGCTGTCGTTTGTGAGATGGTAAGGAGATGGGCAGCGCAAAGTGCAAGAAAAGTATCTTACAGTATTAGATGAAACACACATGCCATTGCAATAACAAAAGAAGGTCTCAAAAACAAAAAAAAACTACATTTTTAGCAATAGCTCATGTTTGCCATTATCAAAATGAACATCAAGACATTTTCTCAAAACAATATCTTCCCATACAAATCCGTATACTTAGTAACTTTAATTCCTCCGCCGACGGTCCATCAATAAGTCAAATGAAGCGGTAATCTCGCAACTTAACCGCTCATTGTGTTCCTTTGATTTATTTTACGAGCGTACTTTCACTGCAATCAGCGTGTGGTGTGTCCGCGCGGGTTGTTTACGGTTTGGAAATTGGCAGGGTAATAAGGAGGTTGGCTGCAGGCTGGTTGGTTAAGGGTACAGAACCGTTCTCACTGGGGACGGTGAGGTGCCTTAGGGTCCAGAGATACTGGTATAGACGGTGATGCAATTACGTCATATAGGCTCCATCTATAAGACAAGTATAGAATCAGATTCAATGTAGATATAGTATTCCTCTTTTATGCATTTAATTTCAGAACTTGCTGTTATACCACAGAATAATAAAAGTACTACGTACAGAAGATTTTCTTCGCGAAGGTATTTAAAAATGTATGCTTAAAAATATGGTGTAATTTAGCATGTCTCAAGAGTAGAGCACCATTTTGTTGACAAACGTCAGTGATCGGTACTGCGCTGAAGCCATAGGGCTGACTTCGGTAAAATGATGTGTGAGGTGCCAAACTGCGGAAAATGGCGGAGGAAATACATGAATAAGCATGAATTATATTTTGTGTTTCTATTATTATTCAGGCAGTTAAAAATACTGCACAGTATTAATTACACCACCGTTTTTACATTTAGTTTATTGTCTTTACAATGCAAATGGGTGAAGAGTACTCGCTCGTGATTGTCCTGTCGATTAGGTACCGCAGGAGGGGTAGTCGCGCGTGTTTTGTTTTCGATGCAAACTCGCGGAGATGTACAGGCCTGGTTATACCTACATACTTCTGAGAATCTTCCAAAGAATTGATTTTGTTAGATAAATATTTTCAGCTTATGCTCTTTATTATTCAAAATACTATTGTTTTCCTTGTTAAGTGGTGTACTTAAGCTTCTGTGTAACAATTTTAACCCTCGTTATTTAATACATTAGCTATTAGCATATCAAATGTTTTTGAGCATTCTGCAAAAATGAATGAGTGTTGATTTTAACCATCTTAGAAAACTGTTCTTCGTAAATACTCGTATTATTCATTACTGCTCAATTTATACGAACTAACTGGATACAGGGCGTTTCCCGCACGCATTCTTCCTTTCCGTTTTGACATAAATCACCTGCTGTCCAAGTGTGCAGGCTACACTTTACCTTTCAAACCTCACACTTAACTCTACAACTAACGCCTCCTAGGCATTACGAGCCTTATCCATCAACTCTATGATTATGTAAAGTTTACAACTCCTAAGCGCTAGGTTGCATCGGCGCAAGAGTCGATTCAATTGGTTTATGGTTCTGTAGGCTACAATAATGCAATTAAATGTTGTCTACAGTTCTCATGATGGTCACGTCAACACCTCTGAAAGTCACGATTGAGAATAAATTCGTTCGTTCGTTCGTTCGTTTCAGCCGAAAGACGTCCACTGCTGGACAAAGGCCTCCCCCAAGGATTTCCACAAAGACCGGTCCTGCGCCGCTTGCATCCAGGTACTTCCCGCGACCTTCACCAGATCGTCGGTCCACCTAGTGGGAGGCCTGCCCACGCTACGTCTTCCAGCTCGCAGCTGAGAATAAATACTGGTGTAATATCGCCAAGTGGATGTAATAAAATCGAAAGTTCGTCTTCGTCTTCGTAAAATGTAAGTGTTCGGGATTCTTATAGATGAAGGAGACACTGTTTCGTGTTTCAAACGGTTTACTACCAAGAATATCTTGTTACAAGGAAATACATTAAAATTGCGTAGTAGTCCAGTCATTACGTACATTCAAAAAAGAAAATGAATTTGCGCTTCTAATTTTTTAATATGTTGTAGGGGATGCCTAGAAAAGCTTAACTTGAGATTGTCGACCAAACTTTCCTAGGAGCTTTCGCCGCCATGTTGAAAAAAGGGGTAAAATTTGTTTTTCGGCAATAACTCGGCTATCCGATGAGACTCGAAAATTTTTGTAGGACACTTTTTGTAGCTTTCTTTGTGCTCTACAATAACGCCCGAACCATTTTTAGCGTATCATGCATCGTTATCGAGATATCGATCGATAAAGTCAAAAATTTTGGACACAAATTATTTCGGAATAATTAAATAATTAACGTCAGATACGTACAACATAACTTCGAAGGAAAGGTTGCAATCATATTCGACGGTTATCCGACTGATATGACACTCGCTGGAACGAAAACTTCGGAAAGAGTACGACGTTCGAGAAAAAACCAATCGCCGGAGTTCACATTCGATGAGACAACTACTCCAAAAGTTAGCCAGGAGAAGTTTCTCACAAGGGATCAAAACAAGAACCAACTAATACAAATGCTTTGCCGTTACTTAAAAAAAAGTAATTAAAAAGTAATTAAAAGTAATTAAATTTTACTTTTTACTTTTTAATTAATTATTTAATTATTTCGGAATTTTTCATATTTATTAAGACCCAAAGAAAAAAAAAGAAAAAAACAAAAATTGTGTCCAAAATTTTTGACTTTATCGATCGATATCTCGATAACGATGCATGATACGCTAAAAATGGTTCCCGTTAGCATGGCTATACTCTCTAAAAGAACCAAATAGCAAGTTAACACGCTGGAGATTACGGTTAGAAGAGTATGACTTTGAGATAAAATATAAGAAAGGGCCTCAGAATACAAACGCTGACGCTTTATCAAGGATTAGGTTAAACGCTATAGATGACGACATAGAATCCATGCTAGTTAACGTAGACGCGGATAACGAAAGATTACAGGATGTAGTAAAAGAATTAGAAGAAGATTTAGCCAAGTATAGCAATAGGGAATCAGTTCAGGAAATCATGGAAATCTCGGACTCTGACGATGGAGCAACAGCCCATTCAATATCAAACCGGGAACATGAAGGAATACCCATACTTAAGGAAGCCATTGACACAAAACCAAAACAAATAATAGTGTACAAATGGTTCATGGATAAACTATCAGTCAAAGATATTTCTAATAAAAAACAGAGGATCCTAGAAGTCCATTTACCACTTAACAAGGAAAATCTCGTAAAGGATTTTTTCAAGGAATATGTAGACTTTAAACACAAATATTTCATTTACTACGAAGACACAACTTTTAGACCCATATTTACAAATGTAGTTACTCAACTATACAAAAAGGGTATGGTTAATTTAGTAGAATGTACAGAACGAATAATAAACCTAACAAGTTCTGAAAATGATCAAATTGACATAATTCGCAAATATCATGAGGGTAAAACATGCCATCGAGGTATAAACGAAACATACACTCGACTTAGGAGAAATTATTGGTGGAACAACATGAAAGAAACTATAACCGCCATTATTAACGGATGTGAACAATGTAAAAAAATGAAATATGAAAGAAAACCGATTAAACCTCCTATACAATTAACACAAACACAGGACGCACCATTCCAAGAAGTTTTTATAGACTTACTATTTATTGAGAGTAAATATTATTTAACAATAGTCGACGCTTTTAGTAAATTAGCACAGGCAATTCATATTCCAAACAGGAGCACACCAGAGGTAGTTAGAGCACTAATTAAATACTTTAGTATGTATGGCATACCCCAAAAAATCAATAGCGACCCGGGAACAGAATTTAACAATGAACTTCTAAAAGAATTACTTAAATTTTATAAAATAGAATTACACATAGGCACCCCAAACAACCCGACTTCAATGGCAGTAGTCGAAAGATTCCATTCGACTATTATAGAAATCTATCGTCTAGCAAAATACGAAAGAAGCGATCAGGACGCGTGTTCAGTTATGACATACGCCATAATGGCCTATAACAACACAATACATAGAGCCACAAACTTTACTCCCTTCGAAATAGTATTTGGTCACACTGAGTCAGGCAATATGTTCGACACTGATAAAGAATTGAATTTGTTACAAAAATTAATACAGGATCATAGGAAACGTTTAAAAATTTTATATGAATTTGTGAAAGAAAAACTTGAGACGGATAAAATACAGGTTAGAGATAAGAAAGGAGGCGAAGAGCCACCAAAAATTGAAGTAGGAGATAAAATCTTTATGAAAAATACTAGGACTAGGAAAGCTAAGGATTTACCACGATTTGAAACAGCGGAAGTAATAGGCGAATGTAGTAGAAACATACTACCTGTACAGATAAAAAATAGAAATAGTAAAGTAGCAATTAAGAATATTAAACGCCCTTCACAGGTTGTTCGTGATGGCGCTAGCACTAGCAAAACAGACACACGGTCTGAAAATACAAAAGCTAGACCCGAATCCAGGAATAGCTCCGATTCGGATTGGGACAGCGATGAAGAAGATTGATCACTGGAGTATTTTTAAGACCCTAGATTTAGATTTGATAGAAAAACAAGTAGATAATAATATTGGGGAATATTATAGAATAAAATCATCAGCGTTTAAAGAAACTGAAATTCGCAGAGAATTATTCGGATTATCAGTTCAAGTAGAATCTATAATTAGTTTAACAAAAGCTAGGTTAGCTCAAATCTTGCCAACATACAGAGTAAAGCGTGGTTTATTAAACCCGTTAGGCTCAATAATTAAGGTTATTTCAGGTAATCTTGATAACGAAGATGCTATTAAATATGACCAAGAAATAAATAAATTAAAAAATAAAGAACACTGTTTGGAAAAAAAAATTACAGTAATGAAGATCGCTGTCGAAAAATTAGTCAATGTCTCAAATGACATTAATCTTAACGTACAACACGTTAACTTCTACAATAACCGTCTAGGAATGATAGTAAATAATCAAACTACTCTTCACAGCTCATTCAGATTAATGAATAGTATGTATCAAATTTTTAATAACTTTCGAACCTTATACCAAGTTATATATGAAATAGAAACAGCTATTGCCTTTAGCAAATTACATACTTTGCATCAATTTATTATTAACTCAACCGAATTATTAATTACTTTTACAGAAATAGAAAAACACGCAAACCTATTGTATAAAGTTAACGAATATAACTTAGTCAACTTAGAACAAAATATGTTAATGAAATCATACCTAATTGATAAGAAGTTAGTTTTTATATTAGAAATACCTATTGTAGAAAATAACACATATAATTATTACAAAGTTATGCCCATCCCTATCCATAATCCCACTACCAACAAAACCCATGCCATAATTCCACAATACCCTTACCTAATAGTGAAAAAGTTAAAATACATTCCCGTAGCACACCCCTGTGAGGAGATAAACAGAGACAGATATCTCTGCACCAGTGATGACATCGTCCAGTACCAGAATGAACTCTGCATTGAACAACTGATGCTCCTGAAAAACAACTACAGTGCTTGCCTACAACGAGAAGTCAAGATCGAAAAAACGAGAATCCAGCCCATCACCGACAGCCAATGGATACTGTTTTTCAAGACCAACACAATACTTACCGAACGATGCCAAGACGAAACCCGGAAGCACACACTGCACGGCACTTTTATCTTACTACGAGACCAAAGCTGCGAGATACAGATAGACGGATCGACGCTATCACCACTAACAAACGCTTCAGCCATGGAAACCCACGTACCGCCAATCCAACTACCAGAATTGGACCAGAATCGACCCCAGTGGACACCGGTCGACCTACGTAATGTGGACCTCAGAGACATAAGTTCAGTGCTTAGTGATATAGAAACGGACTACATGTACAGTGAGGACAATTTCAGTGTAACAACAAAAATTAGTGTATGGACAATAAGCATCTACATCATAGTTATCTTAGTTATTATTATGTTATCATGGTTATTTTTAAAAAGGAATTTTCATAAGACAACTGTGTTGCCCTTAGAAAATTCCTCATTAGGGGAGGGAGGTGTTAGAGACTTGAACCCTCAACAAATCAGCTTCGTAAGCAACACCCATTGCTCCACTTAGGGCATTGCTTACGATGTATTATTATTAGTATAAATACTAGTGTTTAAGTTAGTTAAGATGAATTATTTGTAATAGTCGTAAGGCTGCAAGTCGTAAATAAAGTTATTTTTTATATTAATTCTCGTCGTCATTCTTTAATTCGCGCGATATAGTTTTTCTGTGACAGACGAAATTCCACGCGGGTGAAGACGCGGGCGGAAAGCTAGGAATTCTATATTTAGATGGCAATCTCTGGCAATAAATCTCTGGCATCAAAACTTTTGTAAGAACGTGGGTAAATTGGATCCCCTATTCCCACAATCACTAATGTCGCAAAATACTCAGACTTCTTCTACTTAGAAACATATCTGTAATACTAGCTACCAGTTTTTAGGCAATAATTTTTGTCTCAAGCGAAGATCCGCTTGTCAATCATTTCGGAATTCCGAAACCCTTATACCTCACATTATTTAAGTTCCAAACAGCCAGCACTGGTGCATCTCTTCTCCAAAGATAATTCTCGTATCTCCATCAGTATAATGACAGCCTTAAAGTTACGTACTCGTACAAACTTCGGCGCACGAAGTTCTGGTATTGCCCGTTACAATGGTTTGCTGCGTTCATTGCAGCTCCACGATTATGCCATGCTCCATATCCGATATCGTCATAGTTTTGACGGTAATAGAGTCCCAGCTGGAAGACTTCAAGTGCTCTATATTCTGTGAATAGGGATGTTTCCTGGGTCAAAAAGCAAGAGTTTTAATTAGTCCGTCAGTTAACTTATCAAAAAATACTCTACACGAATTTTTCACTTTTTCAAACTAATGAAAATTTAAAGAGATAAAGCGCGCCAAAGTTCATAAGAAGAGGCCCGTGACGTCAATGCTTGCATAAAAGTGCCGCACGTTGTTACGTCGTGCGGAACTTCAACGCACCATAACTATGTAATTATTTGTTAGATTGACAAATAAAAATATATGTGTCCAATATATGTGTCCAAAATAAACATGACGGACAAAAAAATTTTTTTTAGAAGACTAGCCTATTGTTCAGATTTTGTGAGGATATTGTTGTGGGTTAGGAAAAAAGTTGTATGATAGCTATGAAGTGAGCAGAACTCCTAAGTCATACTCGTAGGTAGAGATTTTCAAATCTAGGTAAGACAAGTTTAGGGCAGAATGTCCAACTGAATTCGTGTAAAAGCCTGATCCGATGAGACGTAATAACCATGGTCTCTAATGTAGATCTCATGTAACAACAAGAAAACCTACAATATATTGTTATAATATAACCCTTTCGTTCGTTCGTTCGTTTCAGCCAAATGACGTCCACTGCTGGACAAAGGCCTCCTCCAAGGTTTTCCACAATGAACAGTCCTGCGCTGCCCGCATCCAGGCTCTTCCCGCGACCTTTACCAGATCGTCGGTCCACCTAGTAGGAGGCCTACCCACGCTACGTCTTCCTATAAGTTAATAACCCTATTAAGTTATATTATTTACTTCATTATTAAAGTTTATGATACACGTTGTATGCCAAGATATGGCAATACCAAGTAGAATATTAAACAATTTAATAAATCAGTGAAAATGTTGAAAGGCACGAATGTTTCATCAACTGTATTATTTCTGTAAAACTTCTCTAAATTATCATACAGCCTCAGAATTACCACAGAATTTCTTAATTACGTCGAACTAACAATCGCTAAAATGAGAAGTCCGTAATCAACCAAAGGAATTGCTCCAAAACTCAGGTTCAGACAAAGGCAACTGGGGCCAAATTTCGAACCAGTCGCCAGCTGGTTTCAGACGTGATGTGAATATATCGATATTTCAACTATCGAATTCAGATGGTATTTCTCTATTCATGTGTTATGTCTGTAACTCTATCCGTATACGCATCTTTCACTTTGGAAAGCTGTCTTAAGTAAGTTTAATGAGATTTCACTTGAACAGCCGATTCAAGTATTGACTTAGGATTGCCTAGAATAACTTATTACAAATTACCACTTGGTGGTTTAACAGTAAGCTGTTTGTTTCTAATGAATCATATTCCTTATTTTAATGAATTGAATACTAACAATAGAAACACGAGCCAACATTACTCAAATGTACACAAATTTAAATTTTAACATTTGACAATTTGACATTAATAGTAAAATTCTATCGATAATATTGACACACCACACATCACTACTTCAAATCGTTGAAGATTTAATTAAACAAAGTTGTCGTTACAAAGTTGTCGCTAAGCATTTTGTTTGCCGGCGTGTTGTCTCAGCGTGATTTGTGACAGTTATGATTTTAAATTGAGTTACAAATGTTGGAATTACAATGGCATAAGTTTAAATTGTTATAGATCATGGATAATAATGAAACCTCTCGCTGTCTATCATGCGGAATATTTCAATTTCAATTAAGCTAACTTTCATGATGTAGAAAGTCAAATACAAAGCTAAACTGTAAAATATCTAGTTAGTTTTTAACACATATTTTGGCACAATTCCATAGCCTGTGTTTTTAATGAATCTCTTATTTACTGGGTTACTCTATTTATTCCAGAAAAATCGCCGCGAGGCGCCAGTCTGCTTGTGACCACGGCAGCATAGCAGCCGAAACATCAAGCCGTGAGTACATAATGTAACACATTCATAAATAAGACTCGTGTCTATCTATTTAAGTTGTGCTGAACGAAATGTGCAAAACCTTATTTGTTCATTCTAGGCGTCCGCACTAACATCATAAAGCCGCAAAAATCGCCAAAAATACATGACAACTACTCACGGAACCCTTTGTCAAGCAATCGTCCTCAATCACCAGAGCGATGATGCCGCCACCTGCAGCTGTTGACGTCACGTCACACAATAACCCGTAATTAGACCCACAAAGAGCCCTTGTGTGATGTTGTGGGCCGCAAGTCATAGATTATTTGCTTGGAAAGGGGCCCAATAAGTTTCTTCAACGTCATTTTAGCCACAGGATACGTCTACTGTTGAATAATCCTCTCCCTATTTTCAGATTGATCGGTTGGAAGTAGCCTGAATTTAGCGACTCCTGTAAACTTACGTATACAAAAAATACAGCAATGAAATACACAGGGACGATGTACGTTTAACGTGTCATCTCAACATTAAACAGACCCTCAATGAATGTTGTCCCATTCTTTTTATTTTTGAAATATAAAAAAAAACCAATAACTTTTTGGACAAGTTATCGTTTTCATTAGATATTCATGACCGTCATTCATCTGGTTATGTTTCTAAGATCAGGTGTCCTCTGCGTTTTCTGGATGAATCATTTCCTAGCGATAAAATCACCGGATTTTATGCTTCCTCGCTCTATTTGAACCTGTATTTTCGGTAGCTTATTTTACAAGATTAGCTTACTTCATAGGATTATTTCTATAATAAGCTCTTCGCTAGACCTTCACTCTATGAGAAAAAGAAGTCTACCTAACTAAATAGAGACAATATTCAGCAAAGAAACCACCTGAAATAACGCTACAGTCCTTCCCTCGGCCCGCCACGCATCAGCGGACCTAATATGGTGACAAAGACGCCCTCGGCCACGGAAACCGTCCCCATCGGACAAAGGTCAATAGGCCCGCGGCGGCACTGATTAAACCCAAATTTGTTAGCCTTTTTGCCTTAATTACGCCAAGTAATAACCATGGCATCAGCCATCTCTTTGATATTTGCCTGTGATTTTTTTCGCTGTCCTTTTTGGATCTGGTGTAGGTTGATTGCGGTACTTTAGAAGGTATGGATTACAACAGTGACAATGATTTTTTGAAACTGAATAAACTGATAAGTTAGATGATAACTAATGACAATTTATGTCATTGGCTATGTGCATGTAACAAGCAGAAATCTTGAGAAAAATCTCTTAAACCTTTTTATAGATACTTTTAACCCCTCGTTAGTGAGTAGTTTTTTTTAATAATTCCTTGAATTTAATTAAAGAGAAGTAGGTATGTGGTGTTTCGCCCCGCCTAACTTTCTTGCCCCTAAAGTAACTGAAAAATCATACACGACGTGGTACTTTATGTATGACAAATTAATACTACACACACCGGCAGATTTAGAGGAACGGAAAAAAAAGCATCAATATCATCATTATTTTAGGAAAAAAATGCCTAATTATGACATTATTTTTTAATTTAATTCTAAATATGAAAAAAATAATTGCCAACAGTATATTTTTTTAATTATTTTGTTTAAATTACCCCATCAACAGTTTCGTTGAGTGTTTTGAATTGAATGAAGCTTTTGCTAATTTGGATTTCTTTTACGTGAAAGATGTTTTTTTCTGAGAATTTTGTTGTGTAAGCATTCAGTTACTTATAAGGGTTTATTATGCCCAGCTTAGCACCGTCAGAAATCATTAAGGCAGATGAAATGAGAAGTAACGGCCATGCATACAAATCGGCTGCCGTAAGACGTCGTTGATCAGTATCGACCACCCATGGCAGTAACCAACGGTACAGATTGATCATTTCTGTCGTTAGGAGGAGGGTTCAAGTCAGAAAAAGGCGTACTTCGCGACGGGATGACCGTTTTTTACAACTTCGAGTTTTCAGAAAGTCGCGGTTACCTGCTGTTCAAGCCAGAAATAACCTTAAAGACACTCGAGGAGTAAGAGTGACTGAGCCCACAGTTCACAGGAGATTTACTGAAGTTGGTATAGGGTCGTGCATACCCGAGAAAGCTCCAACTTGTGACACAGCACCGAAAAAACATATTGAACTTTTCACGTGAATATCGTGATTGGGTCTTGAACGACTGGAGGCATGATCTCTTCACTTATGAGTGCAGAGTTCTCTTAAACCAGATCGATGGAAGATAGCGAATATGGAGACACAAAGAGAACGTAACATTTAGTCTTAATTTTGAAAATATCGTGGTTTATGGAGGTAGCTTAATTCTGGTGTGGGGAAGGATTTTTTTGGGAGCTCGCACGGAGTTAGTGGTGGGTGATGGAGGAAATACGACTTCTGAATGGTACACTAGGAACATTTTAGAAGAACATGATGTGCCATTTACTCCATTTATTGTGGACTCCTTTAGTTTAATTCACGATAATGTTCGTTTTCACAGTGCTCGCTCAGTACAGGCACATCTAAACCATTTGGATATACCCATGATGCAGTGGCTGGCAAGATCCCTAGACAAGAATCCTATAGAGCATGTCTTGGACTTTCTTAAAAGATGTGTTAAACTCAGAATACCACCGGTGGTGTTGAGAAACGCGTTACTAGAGGAATGGCAGACATTGCCCCAAAATACCCTTCATATCATTAACTGCAGCATGCTCAGATGAATGGAAACCATCATCAGAGCAAGAGGGGGAAATACCCATCATTAATTAATTCATTTGGTTAGTGATAAGCTACCCTAATTTTTAATCTGGCCACAATTTCTAATTTTTGTTCAAAACTGAAAAATTGAAATTTCGTTTCGATGATTTTTTATTAAATAAAAACGACTAAATATTTAAAAAATCTATGTTATTTTATTTTATTTTAATTATCTCTTTATTTTGTATAATAAATATTTCATAGATCAGTAGTAATTTTCCTTATTTTCATACTTTTTTTTGCGTTCCGCTAAATCTGCCGGTGTGTGTAGTTCATAACGATAGGCTATTATTTAGCCTAGTTTCGATATTCAAAAAAAAACAAGCTTATAATTTTTATTTTAACGTAACACCAGTACCTACATCACCAGCAAGTTGGCGCGCGTATTTCTTAGCGCCAACTCAAGATGCACCGCGGGACCTTAATCCCGGGGTTGCGGCGGCTAATCCAGGGATGTTAATCCCGGAACATTCCCGCTATCATAATTCCGAAACAGAGCGATCAAGGCGCCGCAAATCTGCGCCCGTGGCATGCAAACTAGTGCATTACCATTATTTTCCATTTTGCGCTTAGAACGTAGCATAGAGATGCGATTTGCTATAGTAAAAATATGGTATTTTTCGAAGGTCGGTTTTTAAAACTAATAGTATAGTATTTAGGTTACAATTTGGTAAAATATTCTTGATTTTTTTTTAATTTGGGATTTCAGAGAGTGCGCGGCGCTATCGGTTTACGCGTTGCTCTCCTACGTGATTTAGAATTTTATCAAATGTGTCCCAACACTGCAGTCCAAGGACTGGTCAAAATCTTTTTCTTCTCTTTTTTACTTTTGTGCAAATGTTAATTAAGTTTTCATTAAGTTAATTATCTTAAAGTGTTTTGCTTTCAATGTACTCGTAGTTAAGTATGAGAATAGAGATGTGAGAAAGGTAAGAGTTAGGTTGCGTTTAAAACTTAAAGATATTCTTTTGAATTCAGTAACAGATTTTAATATTCTATCTTCTCGGAAAATCCCTATCCCTTTTATCGATATAATCCCAACTCTACTCAGGGTAAAAGCTCTTTAGCGTGCCTCAAACGTATATCAAATCTAAACCAATAGCATTAAATGGAAAATTTGTCCATAAGATGGGTGAAACTAATATTAGCTGATAGCTTTCATATCGTTTTGCGTGGTGTGAATGAAAGTGATAAGCGTTTATCTAAATTATCGATGTACCTAATATTTTTTATTTCCATTTCAAGTAACTCTACTTTGTTAATTTTTTGTCAGATTACAATCCAGATCCTAGCCCGAATTCTTGCCATGATAAATTCTTATCTATTTTAGGCTTATCCTCTAAAATCTATAAAAAATACCTTAGTAAGATTATTATTGACGATATACGACAATCAAGTGAAGGACGCGGGAGGTGCCAGGATGCGAACGGCGCAGGGCCGGTCTTTGTGGAAATCCTTGGGGGAGGCCTTTGTCCAGCAGTGGACGTCTTTCGGCTGAAACGAACAAAGCTTATTATCGTGCTGCGCATCTTAGACCTGTTGGATCATAAAACCATCTGCATTTAAATATACTCGTCTAGTCCTAGCACGCAATCTATTCCTAGGACAAGATTTACTATTCTTCTTAAGTTATTATTTGAACTTTCATCTTCTTCAGCCAATCAGAAGGCTCTCCAGAGTTCCATTATTTTCTGTTTTATTATGCAGGCATTCGCTCGTGACTTAACCCTTAATTAGTAATTCAACGTTTGGTACGGGAGTGCGTAATTAATATGTGATATGTCTCTTCTCTCGCGCACGATAAGCGCCTGTTTGTCGATCGTAATTGTTTGCACTTCATTCCAATACCCAACTGAGACTACGGTGAGGCAGATTGCGCTGTAGTGTTAGAGATAGATACAGTATAACAGGTTAAAGGTTAACGGTTTCGAATGTAAATCTATTTGAAAATCGTTAATCCCAGCTTAAGTATTTTCTTTTAATTTATGTTATTTTCTTTTAATTTATGTAACGTTAAAAATATTTATTTCGAATAAACTATGCGTATCAGCCAAAAACATATAGGTAGGTATAAGTAACTTAGTTATAATATCTAGAACTTTGAATCTTTAATACAAAATACACATTTATGTCAAACACGAAAGCTAAAATAACCAGCTTATAGCACGTATAGATAGGTAGGTATACCGAAATACGGAAAACCGCTTTGGGTGACAAAGAACAGTAATTAATTTCCCTGTTACATATATTTACGCACCAAAATCTCCAAAAAAGGCAAGTTTTATACACCCTAATTAGCAGTCGCAAATAGAAAAGGAACGAGCAGGATAGAGATAGTTTATTTGCGAAAGGATCCTAATTAAATACACCGGAAGTTTGGTTCTTAGCGCGTTTCCGAGCATCTGACAAATTTCCCGCCTCGCCCAATAATAGATACTCAAGATAAGCAACTCTGTTTTACCTAACTTAGGTCTAGTGTGGGATGAAGTTCACGATCGGTATCGATAGTTGTCTAAAACAACCCCTTGAAACAGCAGTTCTTCGGCAATACCCAACTAAGTGGAAGCTAAGAGAACCGTTATAAGCAAAAGTATAGGTAGTGGCCATATCCTTGGAATTATGCAATGGTTTAAACAACTAGAATCGATAGGAAAAAATATTGTAACGGAAATGGTAAAAGAAATATGTATAGGATTGTTTTTTGTTATTATCTAATTTTTATCAAATAACAACTACGTGTGTAGGTTGGTCAGCAGAACAGATTTAAAAAAGGGAAAAAGTCAATAGTACTTGTCTTCCAGTGGGATGAAACTTAATTTGGTCTGGTCGTCTATTATGTTAAACATTACATACACCTACGTTTTCAAGCATGTCTGTTGGCATAGCTACCATGCATTATCGATAAGTCCCTCGACATCCCTACTACCCGCGGTAACTTTGTGTTTACCGACAGACCACTCTTCCCCCGGGTTAATATTCTGCTAACGAATTTATAAGCCATAGTGGCTGCTCCATTAACGTTTAATTTCACATTTTAGTTCAGGTGCTCTGGGAAATCACGAAGAAATGTAGTAATGGGAACGGACATAATTTATTAGATTACGCATATGAATTAATAGCTTGTTTATGAATATTTAGATAAAGTTAAAATCAAGATCTAAGTATTTTTATGTCTATATTTGCTATTGAGAAAACTAACACCAACCAATTCATGTTACATATACGAATTAGATTTGAAAAAGATGATGTTTTTTCCTTACACTTAGAAGTACCTATCCTTCCTTTCTTTCCTTTCCAAACACTGCCTGGACAATGGCCTCCTCCACAACGACCGGGTCTGCGCCAGGTTTTACCACCCAAACACCCACATACCTAACATTTATAGTTAAAAAGTGTTATATTATCTATACTATATAAAGCTCGATTCCTACTCACTGACTCACTCACTCACTGATCAGGGGTATTTTTGGGGTATTTAGAGGGGAGAGGGGTAAAATTTTAAGTGTTTATCTCAAACTAGATTTTTCAACACGCAGGTTTTTAAGATTTTTTGAACCAAAAAACAAAATGGCGGCATTTTTTGAGACATCAACTTTTTTGTCTCTGGTCCTGAATTTTTTCTTTTCTGGGTGTTGATTGGGGTTGCCAAAAGGTGTATTTTAATGTGAGAAAAAAATGGAAAAACAAAATGGCCGCGCCGCCATCTTGGATTGAAAATGCGATTTCGGGGTGTTTTTAGGGAGGTGTCACTCCGAGATGCGCAATTGTTTTTGAAAATTTCTTTTGAATATTTGTGACATGTATAGTCTTCTTAAGAGCCACATTCACAGATTATCAAAAAACAAGATGGCGGCTGAGCCGTCGGCCATTTTGTTGCGATCAAAAAATTCCCAAACTTTGGTAGCAATTTTCCGGTAGATGGCGACACCGGAGTGGGGTACAATGTTCCGGGCGATTGTTGGTCTGTTATTCGAGTGTTGCCATGAATCGGAAAAAACTACCATTTTGGAAGAAAATTTTCCACCACGGCCCCGGATAGTAGAAAATGGAAATTTCCAAAAATTCCATAAACTTGGTATGCAGTCTGGTGACGTTTGGGGACCCGAATGACATTTCACCATTTTTATGAAAAAAGTCTGGCAACACTGAAAGTTATGGGGAAAAGTTTTTTTTGCGACATGGGTGTCTTTAAAGTTAGTGACAGACAGAAAGAATTATGGCAGAAAAAAAATAAAAATGACGTTTGGTCGGATATACGACCCAGATTATGGGAAAAATCCGAAATGTCAGAAAATCAAGATGGCGGCGGCGTGGGCGGCCATTTTGTAAAAAGTTGAAAATTTCGAAATTTTGGAATTCATTTTTCGAGTAGTTGGCAACATTTTGGAAAGTCGAGTTGTATGAGGCGGTTGTGTGTCTTGTCGAGAGGTTTCGCTTGGGTGAAGAAATTTCTCCAGTGTTGCCACACTTTGGGAGATTTGGTCCAAAAATGTCGAAAGTAGAAATAACGACTTCCGGTCAAAAATTTGGATGACGCCTCCTGCAAAGGGGTCGTGCAAATGACATTTGACCATTTTCATCTCGATCACCTGGCAACACTGGGAGCTACGGGGAAAAGTATTTTTTTCGACATGGGTGTCTTTAAAGTTAAGGACGGACAGAAGGAGATATGGCAGAAAAAATCCAAAAATGGGGTTTGGTCGGTTATACGACCCAGACTATGGGAAAAATCCGAAATGTCAGAAAATCAAGATGGCGGCTGAGCGAGCGGCCATTTTGTAAAAAGTTTCAGTTTTCTGATTTTTCAAATGCATTTTTCGGGCAGTTGGCAACATTTGGGAAAGTCGAGTTGTATGGGGCGATTACGTAGTTTGTCAAGGAGTATTATTTGGAAAAACAAAAATTTCCAGTGTTGCCATACCTTGAGAGATTTGGTCAAAAAATGAAAAAAATGGAAATAACGACTTCCGGTCAAAAATTTGGATGACGCCTCCTGCTAATAGGTCAAACTAACGACATTTGACTATTTTCATCTCAATCACCTGGCAACACTGGGAGTTAGGGGAACTCAAAATTTTGGGACTTGGGTGGTTTTAAGGAATTGTTTCACGGGACTGGGTGAGGATAGAAAAAAATGAAAAATAGGGTTCGGCGCGGAAAATTGTCCAGATTGAGGGAAAAATGCAAAATTTTGGAAATCCAAGATGGCCGCCAAGCAGTTACCCATTTTCCAAATGGAACTGAGTTTTCCATACAAATTGTATGCAGGGGGGCTTGGTTAACGTAGAAAAAGGCGAGGCCGAAGGCCGAGCGATAGTTTAAAGCCTGTGAGTCGCCATAGATTTATTTTTAATGCGTCAAAAAAGGACTAGAGCCCAGTGACAGACAAAAAGGCGAGGCCGAAGGCCGAGCGATGGTTCAAATCCCCACAGTACCCATAGATTTACTTGTGTTGCGTCAAAAAAGCAAAAGAGCCTTGCCACGAACGATAAACGCCCCCTGTAATTTTTGCGAGGCCGAAGGCCGAGCTCCGAATGCGAGGCCGCAGGCCGAGCGCCGCGTAGGGCGAAGCCCGGAGCGGCCAGCATCGCAGATCTAGCTTTTGTAGCCCGCGTAGCGGGCGACCAAAGCTAGTTTGGAATATAAGCATTTGAATAGTGGAATACCTTCATGCTAATCAGGGCCAAATTATCAATGCATTTTGATGGGTCCGCTACTGGGCACCGGCCTGATTCGAATACCATAAACTTTGTATAATGGTATCTATCTATAATATATAAAGCTCGATTCCTACTCACTGACTGACTGACTCACTGATCAGGGGTATTTTTGGGGTATTTAGAGGGGAGAGGGGTAAAATTGTTAGTGTTTGTTTTTAACTAGATTTTTTGACTGACAGCTTTACTGGATTTTTTGAACCAAAAAACAAAATGGCGGCACTTTTTGAAACACAAACTTTTCTGTCTTTGGTCCTGAATTTTTTCTTTTTTGGTGATTTGTTGGGGTTGCCAAGATGTGTTAAAAAAATTGAGAAAAAAACAGAAAAACAAAATGGCCGCGCCGCCATCTTGGATTGAAAATGCGATTTCGAGGTGTTTTTAGGGAGGTGTCAATCCGAGATGCGCCTTTGTTTTTGAAAAATTCTTTTGGGTGTTTGTGTCATGTATAGTCTTCTTCAGAGCCTTATTCACAGATTATCAAAAAACAAGATGGCGGCTGAGCCGTCGGCCATTTTGTTGCGATCAAAAAATTCCCAAACTTTGGTAGCAATTTTCCGGTAGATGGCGACACCGGAGTGGGGTACAATGTTTCGGGCGATTGTTGGTCTGTTATTCGAGTGTTGCCATGAATCGGAAAAAACTACCATTTTGGAAGAAAATTTTCCACCACGGCCCCGGATAGTAGAAAATGGAAATTTCCAAAAATTCCATAAACTTGGAATGCAGTCTGGTGACGTTTGGGGACCCGAATGACATTTCACCATTTTTATGAAAAAAGTCTGGCAACACTGAAAGTTATGGGGAAAAGTTTTTTTTGCGACATGGGTGACTTTAAAGTTAAGGACAGACAGAAAATTTAGTCCAGTAGAATTAGCTTTTAAACAAAAGTAAGTAAGTTAACATTCTACCAGCTCGCACTAAGATGACTATTTTATAATGCGAACAGCTAAGGACTGGAATTCGTTGCCTGGCTGCTGTCTTTCCCGAAGACTATTAATCCGGGCCTTTTCAAGGCGAGAGTGAATAGGCACTTACAGGGCAGATATGTACCATCCTAGACTGCATCCCACTTAACATCAGGTGCGATTGTGGTCAAATACCTGCCTTGTTATGCATAAAAAATATTGTGTTCTTTATAAGAGTGAGAGGCAACAATCAGTTTCACCCCTTCAATAATTTACAATTATATTATAACAAGGTAGGTGTCAAGGTTTATGGCTTGCAAAATTATGGCATCATTAGAGATGCAACATTACATGCAAAGCATGAGTCTGAGCATAGTAGAGTGTAGTAGGTACTAAGTTATTATATGCAATTTAGAACTCATTTCAGTGTGCCTGAAAGAGTTTAAAATTGATGACGATGAAAAGTTTTCATCGTTGAAAAAGTCACGCTACATTCACCATATGGCTCATTTAAGCCATGTAGTAGTATGTAGTATGTATTGCACCATGTTACTTCAACTTTAACAAACGTCAAAAGTCAGTCAAACTCCATACAAAAAATACCGGTTATGTTTATAGTCACGGTTAAAATAAGATCGTGCAACTCAGCCTTTGTATTCTTAAATACTAGTATTTTATTCTGGCTATTCACAAGAAACATAAAATATTGATTCACAATGTAAACGATATCATTGTTGCTTTACTGGCTTTGCATTTGCTATGTAATTTATGTGCATTTATTATGTTATCAAGTTGTTCGATTGCAAATATCGGACGATTATAATAAAACAACAATTTATACGTTTTACATCAATATTCAAGTTTTATTGAAGCAATAACGTTTATTATTCATGTGTCATTAGCAATCAATCGATATGAGTGGGCAATGCAATCATATGATTATGATTGAAACTAGTCGTAACTCCATTTGTTATTTCTTTGAAAACTTCACACCTTGCTTAAAATCATAATTATTTACCCGCCAGAAGGAGGGCTATGTTTTTTATTATGAACCTTAGCCCCCTTATTTACAAAAAGTGCTCTAATTCAAATTGAAAAATATAGAGAATAGAGAAGTTGTTTCAAACCAATGTTCATCGCCCGTATAACTATTTTTAGCTATTATACTAAAGTCCCAAAAAAAATCTGAAGTCACTGAATCAATCTTAGTCTAGTTAGAAGACATTTATTTACCTGCGCATTTCTATACCTAAATATACTTTTTTTTTATCCACCAATAATTTCAGTATTAAGTAGGATATCGTTTGAAATTATCTGCCATTTTTTCCGTAGAGATTTATTTATGTAAGAAATAGCGGAAATAACTACATTTTTTAATTTGATTGCTTAATTTATCATTGTAATGTCTCTTTAATTGCACTTGTAGTTGTCTTCATGTTGGAAAAACCCGATTTAATTCGCCGCCTAGAATATAATAATGCCAGGCAATAAATTATGACTATTTAATTAGGTCTAACTTTTATTACTACATCCGATATTGCTATATTTACGACCTCGATTACCAGTAGTCATGCTTGTATGAATGACGAAGTTGGCCATATATTGTGTGTCAATATCCGTTTTACGCTGGATAATCTAGAAATAAACCTAATTATGTCTAATACAACTAATATCAATAAATATCCCCATATAGTTTACAAATTGTACCAATACAATATTATGGCCGTAGTGACCTGACTCACGTATGCTGTTAAAACTTTTAATACGACTAATATATTCATAAAGTATGTACATAATACTATGAAATGGGCAAGGCTTGAAATTCACAGTAAGCTACTAACAATAAAACAGTCTAAAAATAAAAGAGCCAGGATAAGTTAATACAAGTTGTTCACAATCTATGGGAATGGGATTTAAAAGGTTGGCAGCGCACTTGTGACTTCACTGATGTTGCGGGTGTACATTGGCGACGGCAATTGCTTACCATCAGGTGATCCGTCTGCTCGTTTGCCTCCTATCTCATAAAAAAAAATCAAGTTACTCAAAATAAAACTACTAACGCCCGTATTTACAAACATTACTATGAGGTCTTACAGTGCGCGTGGACGCACAGGGTGACACACAAACCAATCACAGAGCTCTATTCAACGCTGTGCGTCACTCAAGCAAGCATCGTTTGTGAATACGGGCGTAAGTAACTTACAGCATATCAAAAATAGAAATTAAAACACCGTAATAGGTGTTTAAACTTTTACTTAAGCCCTTTTCACACTCGCCTACCTAGCGCTTCACACGTGAGCGCGTGGCGGGCTGTGACGTGCATTAGCATAATAAAATCGTAATGGACGACACATAATAACTGACGTGCAGCGCTGAGGAGATCGTTATTGTGTCCTCTGTGGAGAACAGGGAATGGGGTTGAGTGGATTTTTTATTTTTAAAAATTATTTATTGTTTATCTTGCGCAATCGACTTATGAATTCCAAATAATGAAGCCTTTAATGGAGGGAATCTTTAATACATTAGAAAAAAATGCGTGCAAAAAATTTATTAATAATATCACCATAAAAATTTTTCGTTATGAAAATCCAATCAATTCATTAATTAAATATTAATCTGGGGGCACGGCAGTCGAGCGCGAAGCAAACACTGCCGTACCATCTTTACTGGAACCATTTCGCCGCATTTTCAGGCCTCTATTTAAGAACCTCTGGATAAGACCAGAACGCAGAAATTTTTGTCATCTAGTAAGCTATAATCACATACTTAAAATCCAAAATTTCAAGTCTGTAGGTCATTTAGTTGCGAAGTTAAGCGAAAGCAAAGTTTCGCATTTATGACACTCACTCACTGATGATCATCAAAATAGAACTAGTACTTCCCATTAACTCAGAGAGTTGAAATTTGGTACAGAGTTAGGGTTTAATGACTACATAAAGGGAAAACTATAAAAACTAGGAAAATCGAAGATCTGGAGTAACACCACATTCACAATCAATACTACTAGCGCCACACCGGCAACCGTGGTGTTCGCCTGTACCGCTCATCGCTAGATGGCGTGGCACTTGTTATTAAAACAATTTCTGATTCGTTGTCCATTTTAAAGGTCGTTGAGTTTATTTGTGTTTAATATCGTAGAAAAAAATTATGCCACTTTCTACAAAAAGAAGTGAAATCCCACCAAAAACATTCTGTAAAAAATTAGCCAAGTCTCGATGGAGCTGCCTGTTTATCTCTAAAAAGTAATGAAATCTAGACAAAGTCGTGCCAAGTCTATGGTTCCTTACTGCGATTTCTTTATTATTATATTTAATGTTATGTGACTTGGCCGTTGAACAATCTTTATTAAGATAATCATACATTTAAGTATTATTGAAATACGCAGCTTTATTAAGCCTACAATTGACTGGTTATTGCATCAACGTTTTCCAAGTGCAATTTATTTTCCATCGTCAATGGGTAGCGGATTTGGCGACAGATTGGTGCAATGGTGTCATGGAGCATCTGGTTTGGTACCCTTCAACGGCCAAGTCACACAACATTAAATATAATAATAAAGAAATCGCAGTAAGGAACCATAGACTTGGCACGACTTTGTCTAGATTTCATTACTTTTTAGAGATAAACAGGCAGCTCCATCGAGACTTGGCAAATTTTTTACAGAATGTTTTTGGTGGGATATAATTAACTAGTTTTACCTTGTAAAACTTAGGTATAATCTGTTGTTGGACTTTTATCATAATAAGGTACATGCAACATAATCCACCGTGCATCTAAAACGTCGATCTTAACTTTTGTCTATACAAATTATTTATTCAACACGACTCCACGCGTTTCATGTCTCGCCCGCGCACGGTGGCCGCTAAACAGTGATTTATCACGAATATTCATTTCAACAGGCTCGCTGTCAGATCGCGCGCGATTACCTCGCGATTTATGTCGCGGAGCCGCTGTCGAGTGTGTCGGGAGCTTTATAGACTGGATGTGGCTGAAAAAATGTTTAAAATGTTAGATGTTCGCGTGCTGGTAGTGTGCTAGTTTTGATGATGAATTAGCGGCGTTATTGTACATGATATCAAAATTGGAGCGACATTTTTAAATGTAGAGTTTCCTGTTATTAATGAGCCTGTATTTGTCGTTATACGGAGTTTATGAATTTTTGTACCAGTCTTTTAATTAACAGACGTCCACGACTTCATGAAGTCACAATATTAATGGCACAATAGCAATGATTTTTCTAATAAATATCGAAATAGAAAACATCGATATCAAAACCAGTGTAACATTTAAAGAAGTAGAAATCTTATCTTCCACAACATGACAGGTCTTAAAGTTTATTCGTGCTTTGTCTCTATTGTACAAAGTCCATTTCCAAACTAAAGCATTCGAACAGTTTCCTCCAACAGACGGTAGTCGTGCGACAAATCGCCGCCATGCATCGTGCGGGTAGTCGGCTGGCGGGCGCTGACAATTTGATTTAGTTCGCTTTGGCCATGCATTGTCTCCACTTGAGAGTTAAAGTTATAAATCAGACACTCTCATACACAATCGGTTGGGAGTCGCAGAATTTGAGACATTTTTGTGAGGTGAAGAAGGTCTAGAATGGTGCAAAAGGCACGGTTTTCATCAAGGCGGAGTGGAGCGAAAAAGTGTTTTGAATAACCAATCAGATTTCATAAATTCTGTTTCTCCACTACGGTCCGCTTTGGTGGAAACCAGCCCTGAAGTCTAGAAAAGAATCATTAACAATCACTAATCAAGGTTCGACTTCCAACTCTTCCTATATTCTTCTGATTAATTTCGTTGCGAGTCCAATAACAGTTTAACTTTCCCCCGGGACAAACATGACCTTTACTGGTTGGGTTTTTTAGCGGTCAAGCTGTAGATCCTGGCTACACAGGAGTTGCAGCGGTGGGAATGAGAGGTGGGAATAGTCATCAATAACTTGGTACAACACTATAGACAACTTTGAACCTAATAGCAAATATTTCCAAGGTGCTTACAAGTCACAGCTAGCTGTATAATATAGGTATGATAATACTAAACTATTAACACCATTTGGGCTGATCGAGATATGTCAGATAATAAAGGCTGCTCATGACTAGAGATGTGCCGCTGAGAAAGTTCTCGTTCCCGGCAATATTCCCAGTGAGAATATTCTCGAGAACCGAGAACGCTCCCGGGAATATTCTCAGTGTTCTCGACAGAATACATTTAGTTTTAATTTTAATTTTGTTGTTTATATGTGATATTATTTGTAATGTTTCGATGATTTATTAACTGGGCGTTAAGACTAGTCGTTATAAACAAGGCATGAAACGTGTGAGTGAGATATTGCTGTCTTGCTCACTCTTTTCGTGGCGAACGCGTGCCGCGGCTTTAGGACTCGGCTGCGGTATTTGAACATCAGTGTGCCGCTGAGTTTTAAGGCCCTTGCCACCCTGGAGGATTGCAAGCGGATTCAAATTGGATTTAAAGCGGAGCGGCGACGCGACGGAGAAGCTGCGTGAAAATATCGTGAAGCTTCCCGAAGGCTGCCCAGCCGAGCTGGATTCGATGATTGACCTTTTTTCGAAGTTGGACCTACCTAACTGGAATGTTTGTCCCAGGTATACATTATTGTCAACAACTTCGAGTGTAGAGCCTCCAACTTTTAGAGGAGTGGGTGCAACGTGGGACATGATTTTTAAATCTTGTCCATGTTCATTTTGAGACCCACTTGTTGAGAGACTCTATTGAGGCCATCGAGCATTGTATCTAGATCTTCCACGATCTCAGCCATGACTACGATATCGTCTGCTGTCTGGGTGATGTACTCGCCGTTGATATTTATGCTTAATCCGCTCCAGCCCAGAAGCTTGAAAACATCTTCCAGGGCGGTGGTGATGACGTCTCCCTGTCTCACCCCTCGCTGCAACTGGATAGGTTTCGGGTCCTGATCTTAAAACGGACTGTTACTGTGGCGTGTACACACAATGTATCAATAGTCAATTTGGCACAGTTGAGACTGAAGCACTGCCCATGTCTCAATCGAATCGAAGGCTTTCTCATAGTTCACAAACGCAAAGTGGCTGATTATAATCCTTGATCTTCCGTATAATCAGCCGTTGCGTATATTATTATTAGAGATGAAACGGATAGTTGTTTGGCCGGATACCGGATATCCGGCGAGCTGCTAGGCCAGATAGCCGGATATCCGGCGGCCGGATAGTTGGCCCATTGTCTTGTTGCATGTCGTGACGAGTTTAGCGCCGCACAGGTGCTTCGAACGCGATTAGTTGGTCTAGTAGACTGGACAAGACAAGTTCGAAAATCGAATCCGTCCGAATAGAATGTCAGACTTTGCAACTTGTGTAGGGGGCAGATCAATTCGGGTGATTTCGGTTACCATCGTGAGTTTCGTCATCATCGTCATCGTTTGATTAAATAGCTAAAATTAAATTACTCGCTGCGTAATCTGACTGAACTGCATCATGTCATCAGATCATCAGTGAAAAAAAGATCGCTTGTTTTATTTGGCAATATTTCGACATTAACAGATATTCAGATATCCACAAGTTATCCAGAAGTGGCGAAACAGGCCCTTACTAAGCGATTGTGAAATATGCCCTTAATGTCAAATAAGAATAGTTTAAAAAACTAAAAACACGGTTTTAATCCCAACTAATATTATAAATGCGAAAGTAACTCTGTCTGTCTGTCTGTCTGTCTGTCTGTTACGCTTTCCCGCTTAAACCTCGCAACCGATTTTGATGAAATTTGGCATAGAGATAGTTTGAGTCCCGGGAAAGAACATAGGATAGTTTTTATCCCGGTTTTTGAAACAGGGACGCGCGCGATAAAGTTTTTCTGTGACAGACAAAATTCCACGCGGGCGAAGCCGCGGGCGGAAAGCTAGTTATTAATAACATAAAAAGCCAAAAATCATCAGGACCCTGGACATGATCTAGCATTAAAGTGCTCGAAAAGACAAATCCAACGAACCCAAACTCGATGAGTTTCCGCCGTTTCGTTTAGGAGTTCTTTTGGCCACCTTCCAGTCCCATCATCAGACCAGCTGGTACCACAATATTGTATTGTCATTTCAAATCTACATATAATTGCCAAGTTTCATGATGATACAAGACTTAGAAGTGCGTGTAATTCAGATTCTAAGATTCCATTATATAGTTAGTTACATACACGACGACCTAATAAGAGCGTATTAAAAACGAAAAAATTTACAGTTACATTATTTAATTACGTGTAAAAAGAAATTTCTGTCATCTTACATTATCATTAAAACGACATTTCACAACGAAAAAAATAAACTATAATAAAGGTGCGGTTGCCGGGAATATTGCCGAGAAAGTTCCCGAGAATATTCTCGGGAACACTGAGAATATAGCCTTCCACTGCAAATAGAGTGTATTGTTTAATATACACTTATCTGTCGACTTAATTTAATACTATTTTACTTATGAAAGTTTGTTTATTTCCATTTGATAAACATGATTCTCAACCTTTCTCACTTAGGAGAACGCTCCCGGGAACGCTCCCGAGAATATTCTCAGTTGAGAGAGCGTTCTCGGGAACGGCACATCAATACTCATGACATGATACCTGATACCAGGGTTGGCACCTTCAGATAGATTCATATTCAGATAATTTGGAAATCTTCAACTTCCACACAGTAGGTAATAAAGATTCTTTCGTGATTTAGTAATAAAGACAAATAATATTTTTATTCATTAGTAAATATTAAAAGTACTTAGTTAGATAAATTAATAAGTTCCTCGTTTGTACAAAATCCTACTTCAAGTTTGTGTAAGGAATAAAGCTCGGTAGTACAGGGGCCCCGTCTGAACAATTAAGAACGATCTAAAATTGATTTTCAATCGTGAACTGCCAGTTAAAGTCGTAAAATTGCATATAGTTTCAAAAACTTTGAAATACCGTTCATAAATCAGTATTTCACATGACTGCCAACCCTGGACCTTCCGGCGCTGTCTCTCGTCACTCACTCGCGCGGCCTCTGCGACCCGACGACAGACGTGGCCTTTCATCTTCCAGCACCACACAACGGAAATGTAAACTCTATTCAAAGGAAGTAGAGACGCAACTCGAACAGACAGAGTGCCGAACTACGCTTTTCATCTTCGAACACCACACAACGGAAATGGAAGCTCTATCCAAAGGTAGTAGAGATGCAATTCGAACTGGCAAAGCGAGTGTCGAACATGGGCCTCGTTTACATTGGTACTGCTGCAAATCATGTCAAAGGAAATGTTGCCGTGTCTACATTTTACGTGTTTTAAATAAAAATCCATTGTACTCCATTGTAGAACAAGCAACATCCTGTTATGTGTCAAAGGGATGCTATTTTAACACTTTTTTTGTAAATGTAAAAACATTTTGTAATACCTAAATACCTATGACCATCGTCAATGACATACAATTTATTTTTCTGCATGAAAAGTGCCTGAAGTTGGTATAAGAGTTTCGTTGATTGTAATTATTTATAAGTAAACTTTTACCCAAGCAGGTACTCCTTAAAAGCCTCAAGTGTATGAGCTTATTGAAGTAACGCTTTAGTATTTTTTTTGATAAATAAAATAGTAATGTTGACAATAGAAATTAAAAGCCAATAAGTTCTGAATAAGGGCAGGCCTCCTACTAGGTAGACCGACGATCTAGTGAAGGTCGCGGGAAGAGCCCGGATGCGGGCAATGCAGGACCGTTAATTGTGGAAAGCCTTGGGGGAGGCCTTTGTCCAGTAGTGGATGTCATGGCTTAAACGACCGAACGAACGAAGTTCTGAATATTATAAAAAATGAGAAATTGTGTAATACCTAAATGTACTTTCAACGTCCATTTCTGAACGACTCCCATGTGACTTCCACCTTATTTCTTCCGGATGATCATAAATTCTCCTCTGAAATAAATCCCCAGGGTTGACTTTACATTGACAGATCAAAAGATTCCCTCTCAATCCACTTTCTACCTTAACCTTTCGGTTTAGGACTCACTTTTCATTTGTTGTTGTTCTGAAACAGACAGCCTGATGAAAATGGATGCAAACTGCAGCCGATGAGTGATGCCGAGATATTGAATTGTAAATCGGATCCGAGATAAACGCGGTTTAGTTAATGCCACTCTTGACTTGTATTTATATTGCGATTTGTTAGTGAAGGTGACTCTTGCAAACCTGAGAATAATAAGTTTGAGTCGTTTTGTAGATAAAATAAAGAAGTTTAGTAAGGAACTGGTGATATAGATCCACAATGACGCCTGTATTCACAAACGATGCTTGATAAGTGAAGCAGCAAATCGAATGCAAAGCGTTGAACAGAGCTCTGTGGTTGGTGCGTGCGTCCACGCGCACTGTGAGACCTCATAGTAATGTGTGTGAATACGTAAGATTGTTTGAGCAACCTTTACTTGTTAGAGCTTTGCAAGAGCATCGTTGAGATTATTCTGAACTGTCAAGTGAAAAATTTTGTGCCATTTTTAAAAGCAATTTCATTAAACATTCAAAAATTTATTAGAGTCTATTAACCTATCGAGCTAATATGAAACAAGTCATTCCTTTTGTAGCCAAATAATATAAAAACGTGTCAACTTCCGTAACTTGTAGTCGAAGGTGACATCAATTTATATTATTTATCGTCTCTAATTTTGTATTCAGATTTGAGTTGTTAACGAACACATTATTTTAAAATGAAATCTATACTATTCTGTACTAATATTATAAATGCGAAAGTAACTCTATCAGATGTCTGTCTGTCTGTCTTGCTTTCACGCCTAAACTACTGAACCGATTTTGATGAAAGGCATAGAGAGAGAGAGGTGTCTGTGACAGACAAAATACCACGCGGGCGAAGCCGCGGGCGGAAAGCTAGTAAATAATAATATAAACAATCAACAGATACACAGCACTTTAAAATAAAATATTGCTTTTTTAAAATAGCAAGTAGGAAATCAATTATGTACCTAGTCTTTATATTGTTCGGTGTGCCTGTGGGCAGGCTGTTTCTTCTAAATCCCTCTCAAAAAACATAAATCCACCTCAAAGAGTTCAAAATCGATCGTTAATTGACATTCCTGGAAGCATCAAAGGCGGTCTCCAAAGAGTTCGGCGGAACAACAATCGATCCGGGAACAAAATCTTTGATGTCTCAAACTATTAATAATAGTAAACTGATCAGTTACATCAGTTTACTATTTATTTTATATTGTTAGGCTGAGGCTACACAGTCGAAAACGCTATAAAAACAGAATTGTTTAATGTGGAGTGAAATATAAGCTTTTACGCCCTAAAACAAGCTGACTTAATACCTATTGGAAGTAAAGTTGAAAACAGTGTCAACATTATGTCAAAATACAACATTACCTACATGGAGTGACAAAATATCATAACTGTGACTTCAAATTCTGCAAAAAATATGCAGCTTTTAAATGAAGTGTCTACCAAATCCTGTCATCATTAGTTCCTGTCAATTGTAGACAGTTCTCCAATGCATCATCGGGCTCTATTTACTCAGCTGTATTTCTAATGGTCAATAGTAATTTTACAGAAAAAGCTAAGCCATTTCACTCTTGTTTAAAAGAGTCCTAGGGCAACATTTAAACAGTGAGTCCTACTCCTTACCTATTCAAATCCAAATACAGACTGCTAATTATTAAAACCCACCCATGCACAGCTATAGTGTGTCTTCACTTAACGTTTCATAATTGATGAGCGCCTTACAAGATTAATGCTCCCAGTTTAAATAGGCACGCGTCCTGTGTGGTCCCGGAACAATGGTGCGCCTACGCCCCTCGCCGGGTTATCGTGATTGATACGTTCCGCTGTGCGTGATGGCACGCCAAAATTAGTAAGAATTTGTGGATAGGATTGCAAATTTTTTAAGATTTTGAGTTAGCAGCTATTTAAATGTCCATTGAGGCAGATGACTTAGTGTTAAATAAATAGATAAATAAAATAAAAAATCATTTATTTCCAAAAATACTTGTATACAGAGTTTTATTACGAGTCTTCCAGGTAAGTAGTCAGTGACACTTGTATTGGGACTAACTCGCTACTCCTGCAGTGATTTGCCGTAGGCTAATAATGATGAAAATCCTTAATCGACACAAAATAAAATTTATGTACCTATTTTATATATGGTATTGAGGGTGAACGGATCTGAGATGATTAACATTTTAAGACTATATTTAGGTAGCTTATGCTTCTTACTTGTTATGCCAGTAATGTAAAGGTTATTAGTATAAGTATAGTTAATATTAGGGCGCGTAGCAAATATGCGTGCCTAAATGTCGGCATAAATAATTATTTCGTACCATAATCATAACATTTTAGTGCTCAAACCCTTCCCTGAATCAGCAATTTCCAGAAAAACAACATTCAGGATTGATTTACAACATAATTGACTGACGTGGCAAGTTTTGACAGCCGCAATTTTCGCATCTAAATTCAGAATGAAATTGCAACTGATTAGGGTAACTCAAAACATTACACCATCGGGGAACTGTTCGGAATCTATTAAGTTAGCACTCAGCCGTTAAATTTACATAAATTACCCGACTGTTATGAGCATTGCAAAACAATTCAGTGATGGTAGAAACATTAGAGCGCCCGGGGCAGGCAAAGTAATTTCCTCTTTAGTGTTGGGAACGAACATGATACATTGTTATCGATACAACAATAAAATTGAGTGTCTTAAAATATTGAGTTAATTGCAAATGCGATGACGAAGACGAGCTTGTTCACGCCTGCGAGACTAACTAATCAGAAACATGTATTCATAAACTAGTAAAGGAATTATTAGGTACGCTTGGGTAGTATCAAAATGGCTTCACTGATTGAAAACAGTAAATTAACACGTTAAAAGGCAATAAGCATTCAAACTTGAGGTAACTAACATCAAAAGTGACAGTGAAATATTGTCACTGTTGTGTAATGGTTCAATACAAATATCAGAATCCGCAGTCATTTTGCTAACACCTTATCTAACATGATGGTAAACCTTTGCTCCACCATTAATCTTGGTATCTACAGCTATGAGCTCGCGATAGCATCGATAGTCGCACAGCCCTACCTTCCTGCATAATATTTCACGTGGCTAGTTGGCCACTATCGCATAAATATGAATAATCGACGACGTTCGCGGGCCGACAACACTCGTAAATTACGACAATCGATAGTCGATAGTGTTGTGAGTAGGGAGTAGAGGCTCATTTCTCATCTCCTTTGACAGTGTACGTAATAATGACGAAGCGGGTTTGCTCTTAGATGTTTATGAACAAACATCAGAGAGTCCTTTCATGTCAGTTTCTATTCTTGTTGATTGTAATATTCATAAAAGCTTTACGATTTTCTATTCTTTTTCCTTTGCTACTGGTATAAAATTATTAATTTCATTTTTTTCATAAGTAGTGCAAACATATGCGGATTCTAACTTTTAAGGCTGCTCTGAAATATCATGGACTTTAACAGTAACGTTTTGTTCAAAGACATAGTGATCTTAAATCCTCACCATTCCCAGTTCGGTCAAATTCGCTTTTTATACTTTTTATACTTATTTCACATTTTATAGCTGTCTTCCCAGAATACCAACTCAATATGCAATCCATGTGTGCAGTAACCAATTAGGCACTAAACAAAGACAAAGGAGCGTCAACTATAAGCCAACTGTGAACCCATTAAAAACAAAACGTGTCGTCACGTTCGCCGAACGCGTAATACTGTAACACCATTATAGCCCCATTGCCCTATCATTAGCTGTAATACGGGGTTATTTCACACCGCCTCGCCGCAGACGAAACTATTCCAAATTGCTGGTTACAGGCAAGGGTTTTAGTGCTGTTAATTTATTTAGTTCATAATTTGTGGATTTGTCATTGTCTGAAATAAGTGTAAGTTGTAAACATTAGTTTTATGTGTAGGTTGCGAAATTATGTCAGATTTTACGAACAGACTTATTGCAAGAAGCTGAAAATGAAGCTTATCTAGACCTCAAAAATTCCTTCGTTTTTGGTCAATTCCCACCCATCTATCCATGCATTCATCAGTGATATATCAGACTGATGTAAGCTTTCAAACAACCCCAAGGCCATGTGAATACATTTTCTGGTTACATTCGCTCCATCATAGATCGGATCTACGGATATCCTCTGAGATTGTGATCAAGCGAAAGCCCATTCAACATAAAAAGGCTGAAAACCTGCGATAATGGATTATAAATAATAAAAAAGGAGTATTAAACTTGCCTTTTAAGACACGACCATACGTAGGCGGCAATTTGTTTAGTATAAGTGCTCTATTTTTCAAAGTTTCATAAGCTTTTACAAATTCGTATTTTATTGGAGAAACAATAAAACGCAGACTACTTTTGTATCGTAACTTAGAATGGAATAACTTCACTAAATCTACTCCACCTTCGCGCAGCTCGTCACGACTTCACTTAGCGTTTCTGTCTTTATTTCTACAATACGACCAAATGGCCATTTATTTCTATTATGACGTTCTTTCACGATAATAGGACTTGATTATATGGAACCGTGTCAGTGGGGCTAGCGTAATGACCCCAAATTACAGTAGATTGGTTTCGTTACTAGTTGTAATGGATGTTTAAGCCACTTGTGTGACAGCTGTCGAAATTGACGGCTTCAAATTGTCACGGCGTCATTAGTGTAATGATAATGTGTCGCAGATACTGCATGTCAATAATGCGACCTTGATGCGAGACAAGTTAATCGTGCGTCCAACATAACGATGTGTCCCTACTTTGTATGGAGAAGTTAATAAATATCTTATTCTCTATGAATTTTTCATATGTTGTTTTAAGAATAAAATCATGATAAGATGCTTACAATAGGAACAAAAAAGTATTTATTAGGCCTGAAATAATTGCATGAACTCATCGCACATCAAGTAAAACTACTGTAGTGAAAGTTACTACCTCTTGGCACGGAATAAGAGTGACTTAAAAATCAAAGTATCTATGTATTAAGTTGATGTGTTTTTTTATTGTTTATGATTATGTGCACCTCGATTACGGACCGGAAAACGTAGTGTAGAGACAGATGTCCCACTCGGTGGACCGACGATCTGGTGAAGGTCACGGGTGGCGCATGACCAGTCGGCCACTGGCAACAAACGATTCTAATGCAGATCACCTGATAATAAATAAAAAAGGCATTCTGAATGTAAGTGCAAAACAGTGTACCTAAATTGGAAACAAAACTTAACATTTATATCAAAGAAAAGCACGTGCTCCGGCCTGTTCAAAACTATGATTAAAATCTCACATCCGCCACGCTAAATAGCTCACGTAATAACAGTATAAATAAAATTAAATTGTGTTAATCCATCAACCGCCGGCTCGTAAATCAAATAAGGCCTTATCGCCTCGGTAGTGAGTACGTAATGAGGTGCCCTGCTGTGAAGTGTGGAGGCGAGTAATGCGGACGAAAGTGTAGAAGAGCCGCTTTCTTTGTAATACACATCGCTTTAAAAGTGAGTGAGAGTTCCCATGGTTTTCTGAAGGAGCTACGAGTACATAAACATCTTTCTAGGTGTTTAGTTACGAGTATTCACGTACCGGAAAGCGTAGCGTAGGATTTGCACCCACAAAGTAGACCGACGACCTCATAAAGGTAGCAAGAAGGCGCTGTATGCAGGCCGCTACCATCTGGCCTTTGTGGAAATTATTGGCCTACGATCAGCAGTGGACGACAGTCTTATGGTTGAATTTTTTTTTTTTTTTTATTCTATAATTTAGGGAGGGTTTCTTCTGAAAGAAGATGGCACCCTCATAGAACTCACACATGATCAACACTATAATCTAACTTACATTATGACGTCGTCTTATCGCTATTTTTACAAGAGAGTACAGTTTTAATGCATTATCGGAAAGCGGGTTAGCTAGAATACTATTACAAATACCAATCTCATTTACATAGTTAATTTCATGAAAGAATTGTACTCTCTCAGGCTCGTTCCTGACACACTCCATCATGATGTGATGCGCGTCCTCTATGACGTTACATTCGTCACACATAGGCGATGGTGTTTTTTTCATAAGAAATCCAAAACTGTTTAAGGGTATATGTCCGGAACGAAGTCTAAGAGCCAAGACAATATCATCCCTGCCCATACCCGTGCCAACAAACCAAGGACATCTGCACAGGACAGGTTGAATTGTTCTGTACCAGATGCCCTTAGAGAGTGACCGTTCGTCAAAATATACACTCCACAGTTCTAAACATCGTCGTTTTACTATGGACAGCAGGTCCGATGAGGTAGGCAAAAAGTGGGTTCTAATTCCTTCAAGCGTTGATTTTTTGGCTAGCGTATCAGCAATCTCGTTTCCGACCACACCGGTGTGAGCAGGGATCCACTGTAATATTACCTTCTTATTCTCGGAACGCAAGGTCAGAATGGATTCCAAAATCAGGTAGGCTATCGGTGTTCCTCGAAAACTCGAGGTACACCGAGCCAAGTGTTGCAGAGCACTCTTGGAGTCTGTTAAGATGACAAAACTATGATAATTTATTGAGCTAATATATGAAAGTGCCTCCAAAATGGCGATAAGTTCTGCATACATTATTGAGATTCTAGAATCCACTTCCAATCCACAATGTACATGATGTTGAGGATCGTAAAAGGCAGCACCAACACCATATCCATCTTTTGAACCGTCCGTAAACAATTTGTAATACAATGAATAATGTCTGCGAATAGTCTGGTTACAAAGTTTGAGTAAATCATTTTTATAATACTTTTTTTTGCTTTTGTCCACGCAATCGAGATCCCACTGAATGCACTCATTTAGATCCACATTGCTCACCCATGTATTCAGGGAAAACATATCCAGCATTTTACTACGATGTATTGGTAAGTCGGTCAAATATTGATGTACAGTGATAAGTAGAGGTATTTTTTTCTGATTCCAATAACGAATGTGAGGCGGTTCTATAAGTTTGCTTAGAATTCTAATAAGTTCGTGGCATGAAACAGATTTGCATTTTAGCCAATATTTAGCTGCTAGATAATGTCGTCTAACAAATAGTGGTGGGACGCATAGATCATTCTCCATAGCGTGTATAGGAGTAGATTTGATAAACCCTCCAATAAATCTTAAACATTGGTTTTGTAAGATATCGATTTTATTTAAAAGTGTTTGGGAACAGTTATCGTACAAAAAGCTTCCGTAGTCTATTCTACTACGTATCAAAGACAAATACAAGCGTCTTAAGTGCGTGGGATGTATGCCCCATCCAGGACCTCGCAATATTTTTATTATATTTAAAAATTTCATAATCTTCTCTTTCATTTCATTTAAGTGTTTGGACCATCTTAGAGTACGATCAAACCATATACCCAAATATTTTACTGTTTCCACGACCTCCAAACAATGATCCCTAATTTTTAGTTGGATGAAATCTCTTCTAAATCCTCTTTTAAATATACAGACCTTAGTCTTATTTGTTGAAATCTCTAAACCAACTTCTGACAAAAGATCTACCATATTGTTTAGTGCTAATTGTAAACTTTCGACGCCGTCTGATAATGTTGTACACGTGTGGTAAATAACGAAATCATCTGCATACTGAGTTATAAATACATTATCTATAAAATTACAAATTTTACTTGTTGCAATATTAAATAGGAGGGGTGAAATCGGGTCTCCCTGTGCCAAACCTTGATTTGTGTTTCTCGACATGACCCTGTTACGCAAGCGGATTTGAAGTGTTCTTTGACTTAAAAAGTTCCATAAATAAAAACAAACTTTTGATCCAACACCAATATCATCTAGCCTTGAAAGTAAAGCTTTAATATCTACGTGATTATATGCATTATTTATATCGAGAAAACATGCGACTGTAGGTTTGTTTACGGAAAAACCTTCTAAAATTCGATATGTCAAAATACTAAGATTATCGTAACAAGAGTATCCTTTCCTGAATCCGGTTGTGTATGCTGAAAATATGTTATTTTTCTCGCAAAACCAATCTAATCTCTTATTAAGTATATTGTGCAGTATTTTGCAGAGACATGATAACATTGATATTGGACGAAGAGCCGAGGATACTGACTGGTCTCTTCCTGGTTTCGGGATGGGCACTATACAAATTTCTCTCCATTGTGCTGGTACAAATCCGGACTCTAAAAACCTATTAAATAAGTGTGTTAAAAAGCATTTGGCATTGGTTGGTAAGTGTTTAATCATCAAATAGCTTATATCATCTAGTCCAGGGCATGTATTTTTTTTGGGGATACTGTTCTCTACTTCAATGATTGAGATGGGGCTTTCTAATAAGTTATTACANCAAATGGCAATGCCAGATTTTGTATGGAAGGTGGCGTCTTTTTTTTTTCGCGCGGCCATCGACCAAACTTTGTTTTTTGATTACAAAATAGTGTAATAAACCAAACTTACTATGGCATGTATACCTCTAAACTCAGTCTGAACTGAGTTACGAGCATTAGAAGTTTGATGATTTTACATACTAGATTTTCTTTTTGCCCGCAAGTTTTGTAAGAAATTGCAACAAAAGGTTTGGTCGATGGCCGCGTGAAAAAAAAAAGACGCCAATTTCCGGCATTGTCTTTTCTCTCCATTGTGCTGGTACAAATCCGGACTCTAAAAACCTATTAAATAAGTGTGTTAAAAAGCATTTGGCATTGGTTGGTAAGTGTTTAATCATCAAATAGCTTATATCATCTAGTCCAGGGCATGTATTTTTTTTCGGGATACTGTTCTCTACTTCAATGATTGAGATGGGGCTTTCTAATAAGTTATTACAGGAAACAAATCTAGGACAAGCCGTAGAAACAAAGTCAGGACACATATCCTGTAATAGTTCATAGGCAGTTGTTCCGAACCCATTTTAGCGCCATCTACCTATATTAGTATAAAACAAATGTTTGTAAAGCGCCATCTATAATTCATCTTGCTTTATAAGAACTAACAATACAATTAAATCTTTGCTTTTTGCATCGCTGCGACACACATCATGCAGGAAGTATTCTTCCACTTGTTACTGCTTTTGTTTGTTTTATGCATGCTTATATAACTAGTATTCTACTGTATTCTATTCTTTTCTTATTATTGTTATGCTGCAACTTTACTCTTTATGTGTGTTAAGTGTATGCAAATAAATGATTTATCTATCTATCTATCTATCTAATTAACAGTTTACAAAATGATTTAAACAAAGAATCATAGATGGCGCTACGCGCGTCCGTCCGTGCTGTGCACGAGTGCGACCATTGTACCACNGGATACTGACTGGTCTCTTCCTGGTTTCGGGATGGGCACTATACAAATTTCTCTCCATTGTGCTGGTACAAATCCGGACTCTAAAAACCTATTAAATAAGTGTGTTAAAAAGCATTTGGCATTGGTTGGTAAGTGTTTAATCATCAAATAGCTTATATCATCTAGTCCAGGGCATGTATTTTTTTTGGGGATACTGTTCTCTACTTCAATGATTGAGATGGGGCTTTCTAATAAGTTATTACAGGAAACAAATCTAGGACAAGCCGTAGAAACAAAGTCAGGACACATATCCTGTAATAGTTCATAGGCAGTTTTTTCATCAACACATTGATGATTTTTGTGTGAACTGTATCCTTTCATCCATTTCATTTTATCCCATACCTCCTTAGAATTTGAAGATTGATCTAAAGAAGAACAGAAGTCCTGAAAACTCTTAATTTTTGCTTTACGTATTAGATTCTGGGAAGTGCTAATTTTGTTTTTCAAAATATCATAATTTTGAGGGGTGGGGTTTCTACGAAATCGTGATAGTGCCAAACGTCGTTCCGCAACAGATTTTGAGAGTATTTCATTCCAATAAGGTTTTGGAGTGAACTTATTAGCGGGATTTTCACAAATATTAGAATAAGGAATACATATTTCGGCAGCAATGTTTATGAAGTCAACGAATACGTCATAGGATTTTTGAAGGTCAATTGATAAAGAGTAATTTTCAAATAATTTTTCTGCAGTTTCTTTAAATGATATAAAGTCAGCTTTTTTGAAGTTTCTCTTTCTAGTTGCTGGCAAGCATGGCCGAGAAGTCGATATCGTTAGCTTGATAACTCTATGGTCGCTACCCAACGTTTCATTGAGTACCTTGTATTCTAACTTAAGTGCTAGGTCAGGCGTGGATAACGCCACATCTGGAGAATATTGTTGTAAAATTCCATTGACTAATCTTAACCTAGTAGGAGTACAATCATTCAACACCACCAGTTGGTTTTCTAACAAAGCGTCATATACTTGGTTACCTCTCTGATCAGTTTTAAGTGACCAGTCAGTATGATGGGCATTAAAGTCGCCAAGGAACAGCGATTTTTTATTAGTCATTGAAAATATAAGGTCCCAATCATGAGTACTTGTACGTATAGAAGGAGGACAGTACACAGCCATAACATTTTCTACATCATTGCAGTTTAAAATCCTAACATGAATTATCTCAATATTTGGATTAGGGTGATTAACACCAACTTGATGAGATTGTACAGACCTATGTGTAAGAATCGCCACACCGCCATAGGAATCAACTCGATCGCAACGAAAAACATTATAACCTCTAACCTTTAAGGGACTCTCCGGCTCCAACCAGGTTTCACAAATGGCAGCAATGTGGATCTTCTCCTGCACTAACAAATTTTCGAAAGACGTTATTTTTGGACGTAAGCTTTGACTGTTCCATAAAAGGATATTAAAATTATTGTTTACAATAGATTTATCTACTAACATAATCTAATATTAATTTCAAGATAGGCCACTCGGCAATATTTTCAACCGTAATTAATATTAGCCATTCCAAACAAGACTTTAACGAGTATTTGATTTTTTCTTGAATTGAATAACTTTTCATAAAAATAATTTCCTTAAGTCTGGATAGCAGTTCCCTAAAGGTGACATTTTTCTCAGCTTGTGGTCCAGGTTTTGCGTCGCATAAGTCCTCTTCAGAGTTGTATGAAACATGTTGTATAAATGATCCTTGTTATTTTGTCTATGCGTCTCCACAAAGGCTGATTTGTTAGACTCTTCCGGTTTCCTAATAGGCATTACTGTCTTTTTCTTTGCTTTTGAAGTACCTCCTCTCTTGTTATGTGACATATCGGCATGTACATCTGCCTGCACCTTAACGACTGTGGCATAGGTGGGGATAGTAGGCTGTTGTTTGATCGATTTATATTCTTTTTCTTCCTCAAGCGGTGAGAACATGTTAGGAAACGACATCAAATGTGAGTGTTCAGAATGAAGTGGTTCCGGGAAAGAATATACCTGTTTCGTTATTCTTTGACTATCGACATCTGGTGACTTGGGGACATAAATAGAAAGAGCTCTTCGGTATGTACAGTTAAACTCTGACATGATTTCGCGTATTCTTTTTTCTTTCAGGAATTCAGGACAGGCCGATTTATTCAACGCCATATGGTCACCCTGGCAATTTACGCAAACGTAGACTTGAGTGTGTCTTATGGTTGAAATGATGATGATGATTCTCAGTTGCTGCTATTTCGTACCTTGTCATAACTTTTTATTTTCTTATTTCTGTTCTAAAAAAAACTTGCGTCGAATCTTTCGTTTCGTGTTCGTCTGGTCGATTCTATTAAGAGTATAATCATATTAATCATACAGTTGCAATACACAAGTAATATAGTGATGTGATCCTTTGTTAAGTTTTCTAAATAAATGATGGACGTTACGTTCCATCTTTTAGCTAATAGAACTGTTACAATCTCATTAAATACTCGTAAATCACTAGATTGTCAACATCTGAATGAATTAAACTAAGACGCTAAACTATGCTTATTTTCCTAAAGATTTCTGTATAGAGCGACGCTACTGCACCATTTCCAGTTGGAGGGGCAAGTGAAACATGTTGCCAACTTTAATGTGGTACATAAATAATGTGCGTATGTTTTATGGACCTCGAGGGATCGCGTTTCTATCATAAACTTCGAGATAATTTTGCTAAATGTGGCAAACAAAATGGACTCATAAATAAACATTTTGGCCTTAAATTATTTTAAGCAACCTACTCGTAGTTTATGAAAGCATAAAAACAGGAGTTAGTGATTTACTTACATTTAATACTTTTAAAATTAAGTTGCAAGCTCCTACAAGTATGTACGACACAAAATCTCAATAAAAGAGTTTAAATCAAAATCTTTGACATCATTATTATCTCAGCCATAGGACGTCCACAGCTGAACATAGGGCCCCAATGCTTTCTGTGTAGCCCGGTTATGAAAGGCAGTTCAGTTACTTCAGCAAGCAACCAAACCTTTTGATGTCTTACTGAACTATGCCATATTTTGATTATGTTGTAGGACTATAACATATTTGAAAACCTTTTATCGTTTTGCTATGAGTACCCTCAAGCCTTATCGTTCTCGGTAATGCTCTATCACAACCAAACATGCCACGCCATGCTTACACACATGTTCTTACAGAACCCTTAAATAATAAGAGAAGCATTATAATTCATTACTACAGTCAGCGTCCAATAGTTTGACACCCTAAGGCTGAGTTGCACCACCTAACTTTGACCGTAACTTTAACGATAACCGGTGTTTTTTGTAAGGAGTTTGACAGATTTTTGACATTTGTCAAAGTCGAAGTAAGATGGTGCAACCTAGCCTTAGTAACTACGAGTAATAAGTTCTCAACATATCTTAATTACATTTGAGTTAAGGTTGTGTTGTCAACTTTTTGGCTACTTTAGATGTCACGAACTCTACGACGCTGATTGTATAATAAACTAGCGGCCGCCCGCGACTTCGTACGCGTGGATCCCGTTTTACCTTCTTAGGGGTGGATTTTTGTAAAATCTGTTCTTAGTGAGCATCTACGTTCTAAAAGGAACCCCCATGCAAAATTTGAGACTACTTGCTCTTGTAATTTCTGAAATTTCGTGATGAGTGAGTAGGTCAGTCAGTCAGTCAATCAGTGACTTTTCCCTATTAAAAATATAGATAATACCAATACTAGAGCATAAAAGTAATATCATTTTAGTAATAGTCGGACTACTCCAAAATAGCAGTTAAGCCTTGCTGTTCAAACATGACCCTTACGCCCTCACAAATTGCAGTCATAATAATGAGACGTAAAAAACTCATGATCCGGATTAAGAAAACCTAATAGCTAGCATTGTTAAGTCGACAATGAGTACGCTTCTTTCCCGTCTTGGCGGTCATTAGCCGGAGTGGTGCATCCATCATGCTGTCAGGAGTTACGGGGTACATGACTGTAACGCAGCTCAAATATAACAAGCTATTCGTTGCTGACATTAGATATAACACTAGATACTGAAAATATCATAATTATCATAGGCAGTCCGCGTGACCTGTCATTGGCATGTGATCGCGCCGCGATGGCGATTTGCACGCGTTGGTGTGGTTGAAGCTTTATATGGTAGCGACAGCCCGCGACATCGCACGCGCGAACCCCGTTTTACCCTCTTAGTGGTGGAGTTTCGTAAAATCCGTTCTTAGCGGATGTCTACACCCTATAAGGTACCTAACTACCAGACAAATTTCAAGTTTTTGAGATTTTGTGAATGAGTGGTATTTTGCGTTTATTCTAAAGATTTTCATCAATCTTACTCTGTGACTGCCTATGATACTTCATAGGAAATTGAAATTATGAATGAAGATTGTCAATTTCACCCAGCACTTCGTGGAGTTCTTTAAAACAGTATTTTAAGTGGTAAGAGAAGAATAACTGAGAACTGAACTAAGCGAAGTGAACATCCATTGGACTGACGTGGACCGATAGGGTTGAACTGGTCCAACTTTACACTATGCCTACACTGGTCTGGCTGTTCTATTCAGGCTGTGGTAGTAAGCTATTACTTGGAAGATTTTTGTGGGGACTCTAATTACGCGCATTACTCACGAATACTTGAGCAAGATTGATTTCGTTCTCGCTTGTAAACATTGCTTCAACATTTCCGCCGTTTGATTGAACGGTCAATTGCTAATATTTATTCAATTATACGTTAAGGAGTAACTTATTAGTAATCTATGGTTAAGGCAAATAAGAAAATAATAGTTGAATTGGCTGAGGTTAAAGTACAAACGAGAATTAGATTGATTAATGTTTAATTTACTGTTAAGGCTTAGATTAATCCTAGATGGATAGTCTTCACAATATTTATGTCATCAAGAAAATAAAGGCGATTTATTCGAAAGTGGGAGAGTTTTATGGTTATTTTTTTTAATTATTTGTTTTTCTTCTTTTCGTGTCGACAACAAACCTACACTGTGTCAGCCCAAAACTCCGCCACAAGAGTGGCGTTGTCAGCAGCACTCATCAAATACTCCTGAGTGCAGTTGCTTGGGCACTCAGGGCATGACATCAGGTTGTTATAAAAAATGACGGTTTTTTAGTTGATGTGACGTTTCATGTGAGCTAGAATGATCCACTTGAGTTGCCTCACTTTTCTTTCGCTTACTATCTATCAAGGCTTTATTGATTTATGATTGTCCGTATGCTGCAAAAATGTATATCTGATTTAATATTATAATAAGGCTACGCTACGCAAACCCCTTTTCAATATTCACAGTTTAGTTTGATACTATCTAAATTCAATCAATTACTTTGAGATAACTGATTTTGAATTTTATCAAATCAATAGTTAGATCCGCTTGGATATTAGACGACAGTCGTTTGTATTGATGTTATCGGCAGTCAAAGATTTGATTTATTGAAATTATTAGCGAATTGTAAATCACAATTAATTTTAGAGCTTATTTAAGACTTTTTGACATAAAATTGATCACCTAGAAAATCCACAAGAGATTAGATAGGTGTTTTAGGTGTCAAATTTATCGAAATTAGACATTTTGATATTGTTTCTGTTATAACGTATCTTATTATGAGCTTAAAATTACCACAAGCTTCTAGCAAAGGTTTATACTGCATCTTAATTTTTCAGCTTGAGTACCTATTTGAACCCTATTACGTAAAAAGATGGGCTTTATTTTAAATCAAACTTTTGCACGCGACTTCCCTTGCGTGAATATTGGTGTGCCACAGAAATTATTTTCTCGTGCATCCATCTTTCAAAAACTGGGATTTTCTAAGTCGTTTAGTGCTTTAAGTATGAAAAGGTGACAAACAGAGTTACTTTCGCATTTTATTGATGCACCTGTGTATATTTTACATTCATACTATTCCTACAACTGCACTTTTTATAACGAGGTACCTACGTTAAAAAAACTAAGTCACGCGAAAGGTGTCATAGCCCTTCTGTAACATGTCATTAGGTGAAATAAAGGGAGCCGGCCGAGTTGACAAGTTGGTTACAATAAAAATGAGTTTTGACGATGACAAATTGTCGGCGGAGCGCCCGGGGCGGCTTGTTAATGTCTCGAGGGGCACACGAAATGTAGGGAGTTGGGACAATTTTGATTATGTTGATAAAATTAGTTGAAAGACATACACCAGTTTTCAGTAGCTTGCTTAACAGCAGCAACGCTATGCGAAGTCGAACGCACAAAGTTGAAATAGAGCTCTGTGATTGATTCGTGTGCCACTCAAAAAAATGTTTATGAGTAGGTTTTTGGGACCCTGTGCGTTTGCGTCCACGTGCACTCTGAGACCAATAGTAATGTTTAGTTTGTGTATGTGAGTGTTTCACGAGGAGCTCTTTGTAGTGAATGCATAAGAAAAGTATACAGGAAGGCTATACACAAAGATAATTCGGTTCATAAAAAAAAATGATTTTAAAGCCAGATTCTTTCTTTTTCTTTCTTTTTTCAGCCAAATGACGTCCACTGCTGGACAAAGGCCTCCCCCAAGGTTTTCCACAATGAACGGTCCTGCGCTGCCCGCATCCAGGCTCTTCCCGCGACCTTTACCAGATCGTCGGTCCACCTAGTAGGAGGCCTGCCCACGCTACGTCTTCCAGCCCGTGGTCGCCACTCGAGAACTTTCCTGCCCCAACGGCCATCGTCTCTACGAGCTATGTGCCCCGCCCACTGCCACTACTATGGGCCTCATAAGAAGGCTCAAGGTCACCCAAAGGGCGATGGAGCGGGCTATGCTCGGAGTTTCCCTGCGTGATCGAATCAGAAATGAGGAGATCCGCAGGAGAACCAAAGTAATCGACGTAGCTCGCAGAATTGCTAAAGCCAGATTCAAGGCTAGGTAAAGCGCTTAACTTGGTGAGTGCCTTAGGTATAGAAGGGATGATATTGACATTTATGACAAATCTAAAGGCGACCAGCAGGGNTCAGGACAAGCCGATTTATTCAACGCCATATGGTCACCCTGGCAATTTACGCAAACGTAGACTTGAGTGTCGCAATTCTCATGTTTTCCACTACATTTCGGACAAATGGATTTCTCTGATGGACATCTTGATCGTGTATGTCCCAACTTCCAGCATTTAGAGCACTGTGATACCGGGAAAACAAATGGTTCCACTTTAATGCGGAGATCATCAACGAAAACATAGGATGGCAAGTACGAGCCCTTAAAAGATAGTCTAACCGTCTCGCTGGGTGTCCAATCTCCATTAGAGCTTCGTTTTTTCAGACGGAAAACAGAAATCAAAGGTGAGCGACTGTCACATTTAACCCANTCGCCGGGTTAATAAGATTCTTTATTTCCTCGTTACTAAGATCCATATCAACATCTCTAATGGTACCGTAGATATAGGTTACTTGCATAGACTTCTGGAAGTTCCATCCTTTATCTATTAATTGCTGGCATGTGATCATTTTTGCCATACTTAAATCATTGTCAAATTCGATTCTGATTTTATACTGGTTCAAATATTTTATTTTAATTATATTTCGGATGTTACATTCCTTTAGTATTTTGGCAAGGGCAAATTGTTTTGGTAATTTTTCTTTGAAAGAAATGTAAACTTCCATTTTATCTGAGTTCTTCATCTTTTTCTCCTTTTTGACTAATTCCCATTCTCCATCTTCCATTCTTCGTCTTCTCTATTTCTTTTTATTGGACCTTCTGGCTTTATTTCTTCACATTCATCCATATTTGTATATTCTGTCATACTTATATTATTTTCATTTATTTCCTTTACTTTCGTATTTAAGTAAACACTCGGACTAGGCGTTCTTGGCTCCTCTAATGATAACGGCTCATCTGGATTCATTATTATTTCGGCGTTATCGTCCATATTGAGCTTGTAGTATACAAGTTACATAATAGACGCACAGGTATGACGCATACGCATCCCGCCCGGCCGTACACAATGGGACGCCCGATAAGCGAGCCAGCTAACGCCGGCTGCTACCTGCGTTAAATGCCTACTGTGCGCGTCTCCGACAAGCGACTTAAAGTGAACGTAAGTGATCGCGCGCGACTCACGACTGCCTCGCACGAATACCGCCGCGAGAATGTTTGGTATGAGATAATGGCATATATTATAATGATTGCTCAAAGCTTCTTCAGTAAACTTCAATATGTTCAGTTTTTTATTCGTGCTTAGTAAACACATTTTATTTTTTTCATATTGATTACTGCTATTGGTAGATGGAAAGCAGTGATCGAATGAGTTATTCATATCAAACTCTGTAATACTATCATTTAGTTGGATCTCTTTTACTAAAGTATTGTGGTATGTTAAGTGAAAGACATGCGTAGGGTTTGAATGTCCAATCTTTAATAATTCGAAAAGTACAAATTTAGTTATTAAATTTTTAGCGTTTGGAGTCGCATCTCAAACTAATTTGAAAATTATAAATAACTTGAAAAAATCGAACTGCCTAAGGCGGGAATTGAATTGGAAGAGCAGTCGCCCGGCAAGCGGAAGGTCGTGGGTTCAATTCCCGCCTTAGGCAGTTCGATTTTTTCAAGTTATTTATAATTTTCNCGAGAATTGATGCTAATTGTCCAGCGCATCACTATCGTAATTAATGTCTCGCCATACAATTTTGTGAACGGCGCTCGCGCACGCTCTGATTCCGCGCGCCCAGATATCGCGCGGGCATGATAATGCGGGCGAAACGACTGCGAGCGAGAGTACAGATACATACGCAATGCACATGGAATATTATTGAATGAGACGCTTTTTATTTGAGTGAAATTTTGAGCATTTCTGTAGTCCTTCAAGTACCTAACTCAAATTTAAAAAAAAAAAAAAAAAAGATGGTAGGTTTTTCGCCACTTCATAAAACTCCAACAGATTGTGGTGTTAAGAACACTCGTACCACCATCGATATGATGCTACCGCGTGTCAAGCCAAATTCAAGTAACAGAAAACCAAATAATAAACTCATTGGCCTAAAATAAGAGACATCACATTAAGTCAAAATAAATTAAAAAATACAAAATAATTGTAACTTTATTGTCTACTTACGAACTTGTACCTTATGACACAAAAACAACACTCCGTTCACTAGATAACAACTGTCATCTGCTGTAAAAGCATTACAAAAACCGGTCATTATAGACTTTCAAAAATTACCAATCAACAGCGTTTACAATCTGAAATTGTTTTGATTTTATTGCCACTTTCAAATTCAGTCATTAGTACATATTTGTAAAATATAACAATAACTTATGAAATGCAATTTACGTGACTTCTTCTTTTATGGACTGTACTCTCGCATCTTCACACCTTTCTAAATTAGATACTGTAATTAAATCCATTTTGAAATAATATTTACTCATCAACTTTTTTCGTTTCGTTAATAAGATTGAAGAAGTACAGAAAGCATTACTTTAAACTTTTAAAAACAATGTTTAATTGTCCTACGTTCGTCAATAACACATAATGTTTTCATTGTTAGAGAAAAAGTTCTTGTGTCTGAGAATTATACTGCTTCTTTTCATTAAAGTATTTAGAAATAAATTGCATTACTGTTTGCACCTCAACAATGTACCTTCTCTAAAAGCTTAGCTCCAATTTGTCGGTACATTCGTGCTGCAGCCAAAGGCCACAGCTTCAAAACTGGGTATCAACATCTAAGAGTTAATAAATCATCGAGTAGTTTTTCCGCTACTTTGTTGCCAGCACTAGTGTTGTGAAATGCAGACACGGAAAATGCTTGATAACGAAAAATATTGAAAATCTTTTTGGTTTTCAGACAGTTCTAAGGGTCTCTAAAGCTAACAAAAATATATGACTTTAAGTAATATACTTCATTTTCTCTAACAGGTCCAGTATCATTATTTGCTTTACCTTACTCATTAAATGGTTGGACAAGAAGTATAATGGTAATACATAGTAAGAGTTAAAATCATATTACGCTTAGGTATGCTACTCATACTAATCTTGGAATGACTGTTCCAACATGGTTTATTTACATCGAAAATTAACACTATGTCGATAACCTCCACATTTTACAACACTATTTAAATCCTCGACCTCTGGCCAGCCCTAAAGGTCACCCTAATTGAGCTGTAGCTAACTGTCGAAAGGCAAGAAAACAGTTTTTTACAATGTTTCTAAACGATAACTGTCACGGATTAATGGGAAATAAAAAGGTGCTAATTGTGGCATCTATCCATGCGCAAAATTCATGGTGAATTTAGTTGTTGATTGAGCAGTTAAATTAAAAATTACGCTTAAATAATCCTGCTAAAGATGGCAGGAACTTATTTTAAAGAAGCAGACTTCCTGCCATCGCTTACTTTAGGTAATTAGGTACAACTTGACTTTCAGCAGTGATAGTAGATACGACTTATTATGATGCTGAAGAATTAAAAACACATTTTCTATAATAAGTGAAGATAGTTTTGGAAATGTAGAGTCTTAGGCTGGGTTGCACTATCTTACTTTAATTTTAACAAACGTCAAACATCTGTCAAACTCCATTCAAAAAGCACCGGTTATCGTCATAGTTACGGTTAGAATTAGGTGGTGCAACTCAGCCTTACTTATTTGAAAAGATGACGTGAACATTGTTGTTAATTTCGCTTTCGTGATAACCTACTCGTTTTTATTTGTAGTGATAATTTATTGGCAAATCTAACTCAATAAATACACTGTTTGTTGTTCCATCAATCAGCACTCCAATTTCTTGCGTCAATTTATAAAGTTTGCACAATGGCCTCTAGTTAATTAATTACAAATAGTGCATTGCTCAAACAAAAGTTTTTCCCTCGTTACTTATACTTTATTTCTTGCATTAGCAGTCTCTGGGCTGTCACGAGTTGTTATACATGTAATTTTCCATCGTGAGTCGAAATATTGAGCATGAAAATTAGCCAAAAGTTACATAGCCTATTCTTCTTCTTCCTCGGTCCCTCACTGATGAGAATCGCGACCACACATAGTGTTCCTCCACAGACTGCGGTCATAAGCTGTGTGGACCGCACGATGCAAACTTCCGCTCACCGTCTTCCTCACCGCGTCTGACCATCTCGTCGACATAGCCTATTTAAGTAAATTGTGTATTGTTTACATCCCTTGCTGCTACATGGACGTTTTGGGTGAAACTGTTAGCCTAGGCGCAGACCACCAACTTTAAGTTGGCCGATAGTTGGGTCGAGCTGTTAATCAGTATGGAGATGTTTAAAAGTGCGATTTGTTATCGGCCGATGTTTCATACAAATTAGAATAAGGCCGAACTAAAAGTTGGTGGTCTGCGCCTAGGCTTAGTCCACAGTAAATTAAATAAATAAGAACACAAGATAGCCTTTTAGACTAGCCAAATTTCACGTAATCGCTGCCACGTGCTGAGGCTGACAGCAGCGAACCGCTGACTTCCGCCCGCGCAGACAGCGCGGCGCGCGCGCAGCCGAGCGGGACAGACGACGGTCATCGCCTCTGACCGGCCATTCATGCCGGATCGCCGGCCTTTGGTCTTGAAGGCTTTGTTGCTGACACTTGCGACTTCTTTCATGCTTCACTGGTGGTCCTAGTCATTAGCTAAGAGGCATAGCGTTTTGTTTGTATCTTTATCTTTTTTAATTGATAGATTTTTCTAAAATCTACTCACAGAGGCCGTAATGTAGAGCAGTGTTACTTTTGATTTGTACTTAGTTTATTTATTTTAAGTCTTCGTTGGTATAGAGTAGTGTTTTTCAACCTGTGGGTCGCGACCCCCTGGGGTCACTATAGAGGTTGCTGACTTGAATCGACTGTAATACAATAGTTTCTATTATTTCTGCTGATGGAGTTTATAAGGTGAGTTATCCCAAAGCCTGTGGCTATCTAATCCTGAGGTCACGGATAGCCACTTACGCATAGCTTCTTTCAACACATTTTAATTGATTTAATTGAGAGTGAGTTTTTTAATACCACAGAAACTATAACAATCAATCAATACAAATCGTAATAAACTTAGTCATGCAAAAAATTAAACGAATGACAGTAAATTGCTGCAAATATCATTGGACTTTAAATGATCGATTTCAATGAATCGATAAAATGATTTTCTACAGACGATCTTGCTACAGTCGAGTTACTTTCAGTAGACACACTCTGGCCTCTTAAAGAAAATGAGCAGTGTTTTTCTGCGACTAAATGAGAGCAGGTATTTCAAAGTTAGTAAATTTAAAACGTTAGTTAACATACTTTCAGAATTAAAATTCTGGTTTCTGAATTGAATATGAAAAGTTAATTCTTAATAAGATGAGCACACTCGTCGCTCAAGCCTAAAATCTCAAAACATCCAAATTCTGGTCTCTCTGTGGATAGCCTACCCGCAGTTTAACGACTCTCTGTCAACCCATAATGATGTAAAGGCGCTGTTCGGATTTAGACTGGACCTTAGCAATGCTACTAGATCTTCCCTCATTAGGTATATTCCTTCTCATATTAGCTACTGTGGAATTCGTTCGTGACGAAGCACACGATATGGTCGCGTGTCGCCAACCAATTTACCGTTCGCTGCGCCAGCGCAGTCTGACGATGAGACCTGAGTCATAGCCAAAGCACACGACACGATGCGTTGCGGCAGCGGTGCGACGCTGGAGCGGTGTCGCTGCGTTGTCACATAAAAATATCTGTAGCGTGCACAATCGGTGCGGCGCCGCGGCGCGCCGTCACGCGAAATCTTTGTGGTGCGTCGCCGCAACGCATAGTGTGCTTTGGCACTCATCTGGTGATAGCTTCATACGTTATCAGCTGCTCAAATACAACTATTTTTAGAAAGGAAAGAAAATTAATTGCGCGAGAAACATTCAAAGTTGTGGAAAAGTAAACAAATTCAAGAAATACATTTTCCTTTGTCAACCGACTTCAAAAAAGGAGGAGGTTCTCAATTCGACCCGTATGTGTTTTTTTTTTTTTCTATGTTTGTTACGCGATAACTCCGCCAATTATGAACCGATTTGAACAAATCTTTTTTCGGCGTATAGGTAATAGCTCAAGGGTGGTCCCATTTAAATTTAATAATAGAAAAAACAACCCCCAAGGGTGGAAAATTGGGGATGAACTTTTTATACGCAATATCTCCGCCGATTATAAATCAATTTGAACGATTATTTTTTTGTTGAATAAGTATTATCAAAATGGTGGTTTCATCCGAATTTGAAGAAAATATTTCACCCCCAAGGGTGGAAAATTGGGGATGAACTTTTTTATACGCAATATTTTTAATTTTTAGTTTTTTTTTTGTGTTCACGCATTTGAAGTCGGTTTTATTTTTTTTTTAAGTTATATTTGTTTTAATTAGTCATTCATTGATTTAGTTGATGTTGGGTAAATATAGAAAGTGAATAGTTCAAGCATTTATATTCTAACGCCTAACAGTAATTAAAGCAGTTCCTTAACTTGCAGTCCTAATAAATCTTAATTCTTATTTATTTTTTCAACCGACTTCAAAAAAGGAGGAGGTTATCAATTCGACCCGTATGTTTTTTTTTTCTATGTTTGTTACGCGATAACTCCGCCAATTATGAACCGATTTGAACAAATCTTTTTTCGGCGTATAGGTAATACCTCAAGGGTGGTCCCATTTAAATTTAATAATAGAAAAAACAACCCCCAAGGGTGGAAAATTGGGGATGAACTTTTTTATACGCAATATCTCCGCCGATTATAAATCAATTTGAACGATTATTTTTTTGTTGAATAGGTATTATCAAAAGGGTGGTTTCATGCGAATTTGAAGAAAATATTTCACCCCCAAGGGTGGAAAATTGGGGTTGAACTTTTTTATACGCAATATTTTTAATTTTTCGTTTTTTTTTGTGTTCACGCATTTGAAGTCGGTTTTATTTTTTTAAAAAGTTAATTATTAATTAGGAAATCAAAGATTATCATAAATTCATTCTTTGTTTATGTGCATCTTTACCATCACAATCTCACGATGATTTGATAACACTAAATAGCTAATTGTCTATTTGTTACAAAATCACTATTATCTATTTTAACTCAGAACAATCTTGATACCTATCACCAAAGCCCTTGTAAATAATATTTCCGTCAGCGAGAGCGTTTTACATGATAAGACCTTTTCAACCGACTTCAAAAAAAGGAGGAGGTTCTCAATTCGACCCGTATGTTTTTTTTTTTTTTTTTCTATGTTTGTTACGCGATAGCTCCGCCAATTATGAACCGATTTGAACAAATCTTTTTTCAGCGTATAGGTAATATCTCAAGGGTGGTCCCATTTAAATTTAATAATAAAAAAAACAACCCCCAAGGGTGGAAAATTGGGGATGAACTTTTTTATACGCAATATCTCCGCCGATTATAAATCAATTTGAACGATTCTTTTTTTGTTGAATAGGTATTATCAAAAGGGTGGTTTCATGCGAATTTGAAGAAAATATTTCACCCCCAAGGGTGGAAAATTGGGGATGAACTTTTTTTGTGTTCACGCATTTGAAGTCGGTTTTATTTTTTTTTAAAGTTAATTATTTTCTTAAATTTATGACAAGAAAAGACCTTCTATTCATCATCATCATTATTTCAGCCATAGGACATCCACTGCTGAACATAGGCCTCCCCCAATAATTTCCACAATGGCCGGTTGGTCCACGTACCGGAAAGCGCAGCGTAGGACGTCCACCCACAAGGTGGACCGACGACTTCATAAAGGTAGCGAGAGAGAGCTGGATGCAGGCCGGCACCAACCGACCATTGTGGAAATCATTGGGGAAGGCCTATGTTCTGCAGTGGATGTCCTATGGCTTCTTCTATTAGTTTTATGTAATTTCTCATTTGCTATTCCGACTCAGTGAACACTACCTTTTAATCTGCAGATGACCTTCCCATACATCAATTTTGTAGTTAAAATTGTTTTTCCCAAGGGGGTAATCGAAAAACCACCTTGCTACATCAGCGAAAGATTCATTACTTAACAAGTAGCTGCAAGATTGATCAATAATGCCCCTTATCGGCACTCAGCGCGTTAATCAAAGGATCAGTACCTCTAGCACGAATAACTTTAGTCTTCGAATCGCCATCAACAGATTTAGGTAGTACAGAAACTATCATGAACGATGAACCCTTGTAACTTTAGTTTAGGTATCAAAATTGAATAGTGAATGTGACGTAAACTGATTTTGACAATCGAGATTGTCACATTAATTATCGTTGAATTCGAAGATGGCTGGGTTTTGAATTTTGTTTCACTGTCAATTTTAAAATGACAAGGGAGCAGGCAATGTGTTTCTTAAACAGTTTACACACCGTTTTCACCCGTTTTAAGGCGCACCTAAACTATTCCTCGAAGCGCTCCTATATTATGTTACCCTGGTACTTTTTATTCATCTAAACAAAGTTCAAAATCTTTATATTAGTAAACATAGGTGCGCTTCGAGCAATAGTTTAGGTTCGCTCTAAATGGGTGCGCTTCGAAGAATATCTCGAATACCCAAACGATTCGAAGCCTTTTTCGTGTTAGACACACTGCGCAGATTCCCAGCCTTTGTGCGCATCGCGGAAGCGCGGAATAATTTTCCGCGTCCGTGCGCGCGCGCAGCTAACTGTTGCTTAATGACGGCCGCCGGCGACGCATCTTGAGATCATGCCGGTCTATGAGAATCTGTTCCAGTGTTGCCAGGTGATGTTCTCTTCCTTTGTGGATTGCGTTTGTCAGCTGGAATATGTTATAGACATGTATAAATTGAATCATTTTCGAAGCTTAGATGCTGTTAAAAGATTGCATATTAGACGAAGCTCTAGGCAACGGTTATTAAACTACGCCTGAATAAGCGTTGAGTGTTTAGGAATTTAAAAAATAAATTATTCCATAAAATAACTTTATGCCATGATTTTGTGCGTTCTCAGTTATTACATCAATTATGAACACTTTTCTTAATTGCCAAAAAAATTATAACCACTAATTTCATTCTCAACGAAAGTGTGTTGAGAACTGTTTAACTTGCCGCAGCTTGGGAAACTTTAATCTGGTAACCCTAATCTATTAACGATGCTCATTCGGCACTGCTCAACAGATGGCGCGATAGCGCGTGAGAAGGGCCTAATGTGGCAACCGTTGCGGGAGCACGCCCTGGTTTCAGCCGATGCTATCATATGCCTTGCTAGATGATGTGATGTTCGCTGCGAGAGACACTCGAATACATGGGAATTAGTTTTGTAAAGTACATGAAGATAAACTCAATGGTCAATGCAATCGTGTTCGTTTCTAATTATTGCGCATAACGCTGTGTAACTCTACATTAACACAGTTTGTGATAATTAATTCGCTACAAAACGAGGCAATAGCACTGTATATCATCAGACTATGTCATTTCCATTATTTTTTATCGCTGCAATTTTTTATTAAACAAAATCTAAGCCCTAGAAGATTAACGCCGCATCGATCTTGTGTGTAGATAGTTATCTGTTTCATCTAAGAGCCAGTCTTATCTAATCGCCTTCCAGCATTAATTTTCGATTTTGTAAATCTGAGGAGATTTTCCAATCTCCTAGATAAAATCTGCATTCCATACTTTGCAAGTTCATTACTTAGATAGGTTTTATCTACGCTAGCGCCACGGTGCGGTCGTTTTTGTCACCGCGTCAGGCGGCAGCCCGCGATTATCTGCGGTGACTCAGCGGGCTCCTATAAATTACATAAAGCCCGATAGTTCCTATTAATCCTTATTTATGGCAGCCCCGGACGGCTCCGTAAATCATACACGATAATTGTCCTCGGTGGCTCCTTAGACTCTACAGACAGGGCGGTTTTTACGCGCGATAGAGATCATCCTATCAAATCTACAACGTCGGACGACTCCCGGAGCATGCAAAACCCAAAACACGCAAGTAAAATCGTTTAGCGTGAACATGCTCGTTTGCTGAAATGATTTAGGGTGTGAAAATAGAGTGTTGAATTGTGCGTTCAAAGCGCACCATCTGTACGCCCCTTCCTTTGGTAATGAACTCGAAAATTACCTCTAGTTATGAGTAGTTAAATAATTTTCTAACCGTAACGGCGTACTTATTAGGAACTGATCGATATGATATTTAGCCAGTCCAGAATGAGGCAGCTGGATGAGAAAATTAAAGACAATTATTAATTTACGACCACGAGCTGGAAGACGTAGCGTGGGCAGGCCTCCCACTAGGTGGACCGACGATCTGGTGAAGGTCGCGGGAAGTACCTGGATGCAAGCGGCGCAGGACCGGTCTTTGTGGAAATCCTTGGGGGAGGCCTTTGTCCAGCAGTGGACGTCTTTCGGCTGAAACGAACGAACGAACGAACGAACGAACGAATTAATTTACGAAGTATAGCCGCGGGGGAAGAATGCCGATGGTCAGATAAGATGATGTAATAACGGTATAGAGATGTCTAGAGAACTCTAAATAGGTCTATATGTATCTTTTACATCCGTTAAGTGTAAAATGCATGACGAATTTGAAACAGTTTTAGTCAGCTTGAAATTACAAGGTTGCAAAGGGCCATTGGACATGCAATGGCAATTTGTATGTAATACAAGAAGCGATCTAATATACAGTAGGTACCTAAACATAAAAAATACGTTCATATTGACACATGACTTGCTCCGAAGTATGTATAGGCATAATGAGAGCCATTTTTTACATTCTAAAGAGGACAGACGCACTTCTCAGATGCGTAGAGTTTATCTTTTGACACAACAAAATGCAAACAACTAATAGCCATCAGACTGTAAAAATTGTTGCAAGACAGCACCCTTAAAAGTACCTATAGAAAATGCCACAGTATTTAGCTTGATATGTCGGTCACGCATCATTGCTCACCGCAAAATACCTTAGATAACCATCTTGTTAGGACAGCATGTCCATTTGCCTGAGATTTCGTTGATACTGTGTGACTGTAAGAGCCTGGACCTGACAGCCGTCAACTTACTTTCAAGCGATGGTCGCGATCAGGTGCGCGCGCGCATTTCCATAAAGAAAGTGCGCAAGAGCAGGGGTGCGCGCTGGACCGCTGTTAAGATCGATGATCTGTATCTGATGTGCGCTCATTGACGGTATGATTAACCACTGGCTTATTTTTTATATGATTAACGCTGCTTAAGCATTTTCTTGCCAAGAATAAGTACCTACCTATCTTGGGAGGAAAATTATTCTTAAAATTTTTATCACAACACTGTGAAAATGAAATATGTAGCTTAAGCACAGTACAGCTACGCAGTTTCACAGTGTCACACTCTAATTTTGCATTCCAATGTTAAATAATCCTTTTATAGTATCAAAATGTTCGGTAAGCTATGGCTTCATTTTTAAGGTTTCGCAGGTCTTAATATCTTCAAATCAAAAAAAAGCGACAATAGATCCGAAATAGGTATGTTATTTACTTATTTAATTTAATAAATAAGCGCGACGGGCTATCGGGACAATTTAGTACTAAAATCATGTGAAAAAACCTTGTCATAGACGTAGGTAGCCCTACGCTTTGCATGCTATGTCATCCGAACAACTACAGAATGCATTTGTGTGCATTTTCTCCGGATGCTTTTCATTGCGTTAATAAAGATGTGACATTATTTGAGCTTTTACCGCCATCATAGTTTCACTGCGTCCGTCCGAAGAATATGGCCATAAGATTATAGTGCTGATGAGCCAAGACTTGTTTAATATGGTGCTTCCATAATAAGACAAAATACAAAAGACTTGACTTTCTCTTAAACAAACAACTTGTGATAGATGCTTAATATTAATAAACCTTGAAAACACATTTTGTATCTTGGACATTAATTGATAGTAATTTACCAAAAAAAAAAACAACAAAAATGGTACAAGAAAATACTAATGCGGAGCTAACTTTATTATAAAATACTTTCTTGATGATTATCAGAAATCATTTTAAATGGACGAGAGTCGTATACATAAAACTCGATAAAAATATTTTCCTCTTTAATCGTGTTTATTAACTAAGAGTCGTGATAAAATTACTAGGAAACAAACCTCTAAAGAATTAATTATGCGTTTGAATCAATAGGCTAGTCTTGCTCTAGGAATTTAACACAGCTATTTCATCCCGTTCACATGATAGCGTAATCAAATCGATTGAGATCAATAATGTACCTGATTATTATTCATACGTTTAATGAATGGGCAATGATTTACATAAAGTTCCGAAGCGGAACCCCGAACAATGCCCACTGGGCGGGAACGCAGGCATTACCAATCGTAACACAATAGAAAAATATTCCTTACAATACTGTAACAAAACGTACTTTATAATGTCTAACTCAAAAAGAAAGAAAACAGCTCACGTGCTAGAATGGTTATGATTTGTGCGATTCCTGAACAGTATTTTTCATTAATCGACAATTATTGTTACTTACATAATTATCTTGCTTGCTTGGATGACTAACGTTTAAAATAGAAAATATACGCACATAATATTTTGTATAAAATGTTATTAATACTTATTTAATAGGCGAATTAATTACCACTTATAATAGTTTTCGTATGTTTGCGACTAGAAGTTAAAAATTACTTACACTTAAAGCTAAAAAAAACCCTGAAATACAAAATAGATAATTCGTTAAATGCTAACTACTTATAATTCTATGTAACAAGCGCCCGTATGTCCATACTCCGGATGTTCTTCTCTACATTTTATGTTACGTGATTTATAAATACGTTTTAATGTACCTAAACGTCTCTATACGAGTAACTTACAATGCCATAGACATGCAGTGGAAAAAAGTGTAGTCAATGGAAAATAATTTTACTTAATGGAAAATATTTTTGCAACTCATGGTTAACACTCAACACTCCACATTTTTTGTTTTTGGAATAAATAAATAAGTCAAATCCTATGTGGTTGCATAGACCGCGGTAACGATTAATTTCTAATGTGTCTCAATTCGCTGGTACTTGAAGGGTTAAGTGTTACCACATGGGAATAGAACCTATTACTGCTATTACTTCCGGATCGAAAAAACCTTCGCTAGCCACTAGATAACGGAGGCGGTACTCTGTAAGCCTTAAGCCTCTAGAGGTCGCTGCCGGTGTCAAGGCCGCTGCGCAAGAGTTTACGACTCGTTGTCAGAAATTACATGAACATTACAGTTTTATCACAACCATGCGACTAACGCACATAATGTAACAATAACAATTGAATGTGTGGCGAGATCGTGACTTATATGCTATCTAGTGTAATTTATGTTCTACATATTGTTATACAGATTGGACGTTATTTATGTCATATTGTACATATAACCCTGAACACATGACGCTTTATTGTATTTATAACATATGTACTTAGGTACTCTAACATGAGTAAAACAAGCTGGCAGTGTCGGCAAGCTCGTGTGTTAGCTAGTCCTACCACATACAAGCCAATCTAGCTATTAAATGTAAATGTAGAAGTAATACCTAAGTAGTAAAGTTTTAATAAACGAATACGTTTAAATTAATAAAAAGAAACATAGTTTAAACATAATCATAAAAAATGATAAGTTGTGGTGTAAGAAGAGAATGTATGTGAATAAGCACTTATGGGCAGATATGTACCATCCTAGACTGCATCTCACTTAACACCAAGTGTGATTGCGTCCAAATACCTGCCTTGTTCTTCTTCTTTTTTGATGATGTTGGCAAATAGGTACACGTCGAGGTCGACTTTATTTGTGCCTTTTCAAGTATTTATGTGATACGGATACGAGTTACAAAATGAGATCAAGTAATGATATAATGAAGGATGATAGATGATACCCCCTTCCCACCCTTTGAGTCTCAGTAAAGTTGTGGTGCTTTACTGAGACCTCCTATGGACAACTTGGGAGAACCAGAAGAATCACGATGCACTGCTTTGCTTCACTTGCCCACACTCATGCACGTTCACGAACACTTAATGGTTAATAATCCACCATTATTACACATTAATAGTCGCCCGAACACGAATTTGAGGAAATAAAACAAAACCGCTAACATGACGCTTCAGATTCCCGCCAAGAAGTCCATCACCTGCCTTGTTATGCGTAAAAAAAAGATTCAACACCACGTAAGTCATTTTTAGACAGATTTGACATTTTGATGCCATTTGCAAGAGACTCGAAAGACGCGTCGTTTCGTCCAATCTCCTGAAAAGTGGCTAAAATTACTTACGTGGTGGTGATAGAACTTAAACGACGATACGTAACTTAGGTAACCTTTTGTTTAGATATCGCATCATGCATGCTACAATGTAGTATTTTTCGTAGTAGACCCGTAGAACTATTGATGACCTAACATTAATAACAAATAGGTACTCTGTAACAAAAATAAATGACCTACGAGTACCATCTCACCTGTCTTATTGCCTAATTTGTTACCGCACCTGACACTCACCTTGACCCCGTGCCCTTGGGAGGTCGTTGTCCCAAACTGACAAAATATTGGTAGTTATTTGTAATCTCTCATTAGGCGCGCGCGCAGCTTTCTTTCCCATAAATCTAAAATACTATTAGGAAGTATAAATTGCCGAATGAATGAACCTCACACGATGTTTTTTGTATTTATCGTTATAAGTATTAGAGAAAAGGGTTTGGTAAAGATGCAACCACACTGAAGACATCCAAATATTTTTAGTGGGTCAGAAATTTTTTTTTTTAACTTAAAACCTTCAGTAATATTGTTACGGAATGTTGCTTAATGTTACTAATGTGTTAAATCACGTTTGTGAATACGAGCTATAAGTCTCAATTTATGGTATTCTAATCTCAGACTGTTGTCTTCTTCTCCGCACTAGTCCATTAATTTATTGTCCCGAAACAGTGGTAGGGTTAATACTGCGTCGTGTTTTTACACGTGCTGTTGAAAGCCTACTTGCAAAAATATAATGAGTTTTATGACTTTTTTTATGAAAGTTGTTGCTTTCATCATCATCATCATCATTTCAGCCATAGGACGTCCACTGCTGAACATAGGCCTCCCCCAAATGCTTTCCATGTTGATCGATTGGTAGCGGCCTGCGTCCAGCGCTTCCCTGCTACCTTTACGATGTCGTCGGTTCACCTTGTAGGTGGACGTCCCACGCTGCGTTTTCCAGTACGCGGTTGTTGCTTTGAAAGTCTAAAAAGTGATAAGTTAACGATAACTTGCTCTACAAGAAAATGGTTCCTTGTAGATGTACCACAACGGTTAATAGTCGCGAGCAGTGGCAGTGTAACAAGGATGGCTCGGGGCATAAATTGTACTTTTGACAGTTAATGATACATTATTACGAAATGGCTCGTTAAAGAGTTATGTTGCTCCGATTTCGTGACGTTTATATGAGCTTCAATTAAATAAATTAGACGCTCGTTAAACATATCTGTTATTATTAGACATTTCTTTAGGTAATTTGTATTGTTATGATGTAATCAACTATTTCAGGCTGCTAATTAAGTTCTATGTTCGATAAAAATGTGTAAGTAACGGTTTTTACGAAAATAATACGAGTAAAAATACAGACTTGTAAAGTGTTAATAATACACATTATTTTCGTCTCAATTATTAAGATAATTTACGCGGAAACACGCCTACGTTTCAGTAACATAATTATCACACAAAATTGGCCTGTCAGTGTTCAATTCATTATATTACGTCCTTATACTCTTTCGTAATCTGTGCTCCGTGAAAACGCGACAAAAACTGACTGAAAGACTCGAGAGAGGTTTTATTTTTATATTCCGTGATACTTAATTCTACGATATCGGTTAATATTCTCAAGTGGTGTAAAGAGCATCATAATTATTATCTTACTCGTAGATATGGTCACAGAATATTTATAACCAGCTATAAAAACAAATTAATTGATGTGCCCCGCCACAATTCGTCCTTTGGCCATTAATATTGAGTTACGTGCGCAGGCGCGCGTTAAAATTGATTTTAACGACGGGACACGACTTTTACCGGAGATGGTCGATCCTAAGGAAACATTAATATTAATCACCACTCATTTAGTGATTTCTAAATATTTTGTATACCTTGTTGCTTATCTTAACATCTTTGAAGATGCTATAAATTAGTTTTCTCTCCGTCTCCGTTCTTCTCTCGTTACACTCAAAACGAGATTTTTACGTAATCATAATTTCAAACACGAATGTTTTGATATTGGATTGATAGCCGGGTGTTTTTTACTTTGCGAGTAAAAAATATGAGGGTAGATTTATTTAATTCTACCTCACATTACGGGGCGCCAAATACTCGCTGCTCCAGTCGATTTGCGACCGCGGTCGGTGTAATAAGTAGACCGTCAGCGTAACCCCAAAAAAAATGTCGTGTAAATTGATAATTATTATTAATATCTTATATATCTTACATGTTAATCAGCGTCTATATTTTCTCTTCAACAAAGTGACGGGTGTTGTTAAAAGAACCTAAATAACTATAATTTCAAAGCACGTGTGAAAAAAACAACTTGATTAGGTATCTATTCCATTTGAGAATGTTTTTATCAAAGATTGCGTACCAGCTTGAAATCAAAGATTGCACGAGTGGTGTTAAATGTGAAGTAGGTAGGTACCTACCCGATTTTCATAGATGAAATATCAAAGGTACACCTACACATAACGTTTAAGTACCAGAAAAGCAGGAGACACGAAAACTGTGCTTATTATTTTCAGTTAAAATATTTTGTCTCTCCTGGGTCCTATTCGTCTGGATCTTATACATAATGTTGTGGTTAGACACCCCTCACTCACCCTTAACCAATTTAAAACTCTTTTTGTGATATCTCCACCATTTGTAGAAGGTAATATATTAATACCATACTATTATTTCCAGATGCTTGTGTCCTGGTGAGCGGCATGGGCCAGGCGGGCAGCCAGCCTGCGCCGGCGCCGACACAGCGCGCGCGCCGGGCACACACGCTGCCCCACGAGCCGCCGCGACACGCGCCCAAGGTAACCACGACCTTATTACTTACTGCATAAAGTTCAAGATGCTGTGTCCTGGTGAGCGGCATGGGCCAAGTGGGCAGCCAGCCTGCGCCGGCGCACACGCTGCCCCACAAGCCGCCGCGACACGCGCCCAAGGTAACCACGACTTTATTACTTACAGCGTAAAGTTGAAATTGACGTGGCTTCTGTTCCGTGCGCACACGCTGCCCCACGATCCGCCGCGACACGCGCCCAAGGTAACCACGACTTTATTACTTAAAACGTAAAGTTCAAAAACAAATTGGTAAAATGTTAAATGTATTTCTCTTTCTGAATCGACCACCAGTGCCAGCCTAGCCAACGTGTGGAGCTTATGTTCCATGAGAGTTACATTTAATTTTTTATTCCTTTAAACCTGTAGACAATGCCAACGAATTATTGCTACTGCAAGAAAGCTTTATTAATAGGTACCTATGTACATGAATCTCGAAAAATTGTAAGAAAAAAATATTTTTTAGATTATATATCCTAGATTTTTTATCTGTTTTGCATCTCGACGTTTCTAAAGGCTCTCATTATTGCTCATGCTGTTTAGTTAAGCTTACACAAGTAATACGAGCATAAATGGTCGAAATAACTCAAGAAATATTTTCTACTTTTGACTGACTAAAATTATTCAATTTAACGTCTATGCAATGCAAAATGGTTTCTGACATATACGTAAACTTTACCACTTTTCTTTAAAAACAACCATCCGCTTCCAGGTCCTGCCGTCGCTGCCGGAGTCGCCGCGCCTGCGCAGCACCGACAACGGCGCCATCCTGCAGTCCGGCGGCACCATCAGCGGCCGCCGACCCGCCTCCACGTTGCACGACACCTCCAGGGTCCCCCATGGACATGTGGTCAGTAACCATTTATCACTTCTTAAATGTAATTTTAAGAATCCTTGCTACACAGTAGCAGGGGAACTTAGAGATACAGCTGCCAAAGACACCCAACCAGTGACCTGTTTGTAATTCCACTGCTGTTACTCCTGTGGTAGTAACGACGCCGCTCCACCTCCACGCTACAAGATGCCTCCAGGCTCCCCCATGGAAATGTGGTCGGTAAACCATGTAACACTTCGTCTGTGTAATACCACCACTGATACCCCTGTGTAGCTAGGATCAGGTACAACTGCCCAAGACACACAACCTGTGACCTTAAGTTAGCGATAATAAGCTTAGGTTTTATTAGACAGTCGATGAAGCACATTATGTCGTGCCCTGCGTGCTCAAACAACTGCAAGATTTAATGAATGTTACTGACAACGCCACTCATGTAGCGGAGTTTTGGGCTGACACTGTATAGGTTTGTTGTCGACACGACAAGAAAAAGTGACCTGTATTAAATCCCACCACTGCTACTCCTGTAGCGATACCGCCCCATCTCCACGCTGCAAGATGCCTCCAGGGCTCAGGGAATCTCACTCAGAACATCACAATCTAGAGAGTGCACCTCTCTAAACACTGGATCACAGAAACGTTTTTATTAGAATAGAAAAATAGAGCAGTTATAGGGCCTAAGCACTCATTCTATAAAAACAAGGTTTTAGTTTGTATACTTCTTTTTTTCCAGCACTCCAACATAATGTACCGCTCCCGGTCGGCGGGCGCGCCGGGCGAGGCCAGCGAGCAGCGCGCCCGCGAGCGCGACCCGCTGCACCGCTCGCACACCAACCTCGACCTCAGGCACAACGACAGTAAGTGCATTATTGCTCACCACCTTCTTAGACTCTTCTTGTTTAGTATGCTAAGTGAGCTGCCACACTGGACAATTTTCCGAGGCGAAGAAGTCGCGAGACGCGACGTGTTCGCTGCGTCGCCGCTACGCTTTGAAAGCGCTTGTAAACCGCCAGTGTGTTAAGGCCCTAAGACTTCCCTGTGTGCCTGTACTTACAAAGATCGTTATACAGTCGTAATCAGAAGAGACACCTTTCTTTTTCAGGTAGCAGTAGTTTAAATAAAAGGTTTGGATCAGAACCTGATCTGCGAATCGAAGAAGAACAGCAAAAGCCCAAATGTAATAAACATTTCAGAAAAAAATATCGAGCACCACCTCCTCCTACCCATGATGTAAGTATTCTAATAACAACTATTTAAACAACTATCTAAAACCCAATAATATTGACACGATTGTTGTTTATTTCAGAACTGCGAGGGTTCATCGCCAGATTCCAGCGAAGGGAACGCGAGAGCAGAACCCCAAAGGAAACTAAGGCTTTTCAAAACTAGAAACGAAACCAAAAAACTGAACGGACACTTAGATAGTAAACCAGCCTTCAGAACTAGTAGTACAGAGTACAGATCGCTAGACTATAATGAGAACCAAACCTTTGAAAGAAGATACAGATCGCCGTGCAAAGACAAAGAGCAGCATTACAAGTACCCGGACAACAAGGATATGGTGCAGAGTTCCGCGTCTCTGAAAAGAGAGGAACGAATATTGCAAACGAAACAAGACTACAGAAAAACAAGGACAGATAGAGTCAGCGGGTGTAGAGCGAAAACATCCAAGACAAATGAGCAGAGTGAGGCGTGGAAGACACCACTTCTAAACAGGAATTTCAGATATTCCGAAAGATTCAAGAAGGAAGACAGTGAGCAGCCCTCACTGAGGAGAGAAAAGACATTCGACAACACTTTACACGTGAGTGAGAAAGAGAGCGAGTCTCCCAGAGCCATACATGAAAACAGAATCAAAGCCATAGGCGAGCAACTGAAAGGAAGTCATCTCAGCCCGTTAGCGGACAACAAGCCTTTGAGAAAATCTCTTCCTTCACTATTAATGAAGAATAATGAAGAAAAAGATGAATTCCAAGCTGAACTTAAAAAGGCAACAAGTAGGATAAGAAACGAATTAGGCGGTAAAATTAATATTAGTGAAAACAAAACTAGTCAAAACGATAAACCGAGCGCGCAGAAACCAAACCCAACGAAATTAGCAGTCCAGAGCAAAGTCAAAGAGTCTAGTCTTAAACCGAGCAATGTTATCAAACCAGAAACAAAATCAGCAATCAGCAGACGGCCTCTGGCCCGAACGAATGAAGTCAAACCTAAGACAGCCATCCCACAGAAAACTACTCCTAATGCGAAGAGTAATGCAATAGTTAGTAAATCAAAGTTTACCGGCAAAGAGAATGGCCGGACGATACCGGACAGGGGACAAGCTTCTGGCAAAGAATCTACACCTGAACATTCGCCGACTAGGAAAAAGGATATTGCGACTAGCCAAACTGCACCAGAAAAGTGAGTAAATCTTGCAATAATGCTTCAAGAATTTTGTACTAACTCTTCAGAAGTGTACTTCTGCCCCTATCCAAAAGTGTGATAACGTTACAGCTTTAATGCGTCTCGACTTCCAGAACTTTTAGAAGTTCATAAGGCGCCATAAGTTAACTTGATGCATTTTCATCATCATCATCATCATCATTTCAGCCACAGGACGTCCACTGCTGAACATAGGCCTCCCCCAATGACTTCCACATCGCACGGTTGGTAGCGGCCTGCATCCAGCGCCTGCATCTTATGCATCTTAGTCTATACCTATTTAACAAATAAAAAAATATTCTTGCAGACAAAAATCAGCGCCATCAAAGCAATTCTACTTCGGCATGATCGAGAGCAAGCAGACGGCGCCGCGCGACCACCTGAAGGATTTCCCCGGGCTCGGCAGCCCTATCATCGAGGAGATCAGCAACTTCCACCTCATAGAGAAGAAGCTGCTCGGTTACCACGACGAAGACGCCGAGTTCGACAAGTTCAACGCCAAGCTGAAGGAGGACTGCAAGACTAAGAACTGTGAGTCATTTTGGTAACTGATATGAATCAAAGCTACGGTTCAAACAGCGGCGTAACGTAACTATAGGGTGGCAGGGCTGGCAAAATGCCACGGGCCCCCGACCTAAGGGGCCCCCCAGCCCGAGACCCTAATCTCACTCCCCAATAACCCTAGAGTTATTTTATTTTTCTTGGCGTATTATCTAGACACGCCAAGTGCCCCATGTATATGTAGAATTTGCCACGGGCCTCGGATGGTATAGTTACGCCACTGGGTGCAAATGTAACTCTGATCATGATTCAAGTAAATATCATAAGAGTAGCTAGGTAATGGCAGAAATATCAGCAACATCATTTCAGCCAAATGACGTCCACTGCCTGACAAAGGACTCCTCAAAGAATTTCCACAACGACCGGTCCAGCACTGCCCCCTTCAAAGTACTTCCAGCGACTTTCACCAGATCGTCGTTCCACCTAGTGGAAGGCCTGTCCACTGCTACTGCTACGCCTTCATTAGTAGACCGTCAAAAACTCTGGAAAAAACCCAATAATTTGTAACATAAAAGTAACACCTCAAAAGCCATTAAAGTGTTTCGAATCATAATTATTTTTTGCAGTATCATCAGAATCGGCGCTATCCTCAGACGGGTCTGAGGGCTCGGGCTCCGAGGGCTCGCTGGGCATCGCGCTGCGGCTGCGGCCCACGCTGCCCAAGAAGCAGCCCTCCATGCCGCGCTTCTCGCCCGCGGCCGCCTGGAGGCAGCTCGCCTCGCTCGACGCGCACCTGGCTTCTGGTGAGTGTAGGACGGGGCTCGGGCTCCTGGCTCGCTGGGCACCGCAACCCGCTGCCCAAGAAAGCTTCTCGCCCGCGGCCGCCTGGAGGCAGCTCGCCTCGCTTGACCGCACGCACCTGGCTTCTGGTGAGTGTAGGACGGGGCTCGGGCTCCTGGCTCGCTGGGCACCGCAACCCGCTGCCCAAGAAAGCTTCTCGCCCGCGGCCGCCTGGAGGCAGCTCGCCTCGCTTGACCGCACGCACCTGGCTTCTGGTGAGTGTAGGACGGGGCTCGGGCTCCTGGCTCGCTGGGCACCGCAACCCGCTGCCCAAGAAAGCTTCTCGCCCGCGGCCGCCTGGAGGCAGCTCGCCTCGCTCGACGCGCACCTGGCTTCTGGTGAGTGCAGGACGGGGCAGCTCGGGCTCCGGGCTCGCTGGGCATCGCGCTGCGGCTGCGGCCCACGCTGCCCAAGATGCAGCCCTCCATGCCGCGCTTTTTTTTTTATGTGACAAGAGGTAAACGAGCAGACGGATCACCTGATGGTAAGCAATTGCCGTCGTCCATGTACACCCGCAACATCAGTGAAGTCACAAGTGCGCTGCCAACCTTTTAAATCCCTTTCCCCCCAATTGGGCCTCCGGTACCCTCACTCACTCGGCGAAGTTTCTGTGAGGCCGTGGTATCACTCCGGTCGAGCCGGCCCATTCATGCCGAAGCGTGGCTCTCCCACGGTCAGCTTCTCGCCCGCGGCCGCCTAGAGGCAGCTCGCCTCGCTCGACGCGCACCTGGCTTCCGGTGAGTGCAGGACGGGGCTCGGGCTCCTGGCTCGCTGGGCATCGCGCTGCGGCTGCGGCCCACGCTGCCCAAGAAGCAGCCGTCCATGCCGCGCTTCTCGCCCGCGGCCGCCTGGAGGCAGCTCGCCTCGCTCGACGCGCACCTGGCTTCCGGTGAGTGCAGGATTTGACCGCAATCGCACCTTGTGTTACGTGAGATGCAGTCTAGGATGGTACATATCTGCCCTGTAAGTGCCTTTCACTCTCGCCTTAAAAAAGCCCGGATTATAGTGTTTGGGAAAGACAGCAGCAGGCAGCGAATTCCAGTTCCTAGCTGTTCGCATTATAAAAGAGTTATCGAAACTTTTAATGCGAGCTAGTCGAATGTCGACAATGTAGGGATGATATCCATAATATTGATTGAATTTTATATTTGACCCAGAAACGCAGCCACTGGCGGTGGAAACCAAGATGTCAGCGGACATATCAGCGGAATCATCGCCGCGATCGGAGCAGTCGGCCGACAAGTCGGGCGACTCCGGTATCTCGGGCGACCACGCGCACAGCGACCATCGCGTCGACTCGCCAAGACATCACGTGAGTTCTGGTGCCACTAACATCTTCTAAATTCAGATCCGAATAGATCACCTATGGATAAGATCACCTAGGTGATTCAAGTGGAATTCATAACCAGGGATGATCAAAGGACACCAAAGTGTTGCCTGGAGTCCACTTTGATCACTTGGGTGATCAAATCCAGATGATCAAAGTGGAATAAATGATTAAAATTACCTATTTACTTCGAATTACGTAAACGAAATGCAGGAAGGTTGTTCTTGTATCAACCTACACAATCAATGTTCCTATAATATGAGGCAACTATTGTCCCCAACAGTATAATATACGAGTATGAGTGTCGGATTACTGCCAATTCAAAGATTGTTAGTTTGAACTTCGTCGTCCTTTGAACCACTCTATTTAGCTTAGTTTAAACTAGTGACCCGCCCTAGCTTCGCACGAGTGCTACATACAAACCTTCCTCTTGAATCACTCTATCTATTAAAAAAACCGCAACAAAATCCATTGAGTAGTTTTAAAGATCTAAGCATACATGGGGACAGACAGCGGAAAGTGACTTTCTTTGCTATGTAGTGATGAATTATTAAAAAAAAAATGCAACCTTAATTGTATTATAAATAGATTAATTGTCCTGCATAAATGAACACAAATTGCTAAAATTCTGTATTTAAAATATCCAAACCTGTCAGACCCAGGAGTCATCTCCCGCTGCATGGACGCCCCAACAAGACCTGGGCGACAGCAGTTCGGACGGGGCGGGCGGCGTTGCGCTGCACGTGGGCGGGCCCCGCGTGGCCACCTACAGCCCCGGCGCGCAGCCCTTCAGCCTCTCCCTGCCCCGGGACGGACAGGACAGGGTGAGAACAGTCAGCACCTGTCGGGACGTTAGGGGACTGGTTTGAACTGCTTTTGGGGTTGCACCTGTTATGGCGCAAGAGCGAGAAATAGGCCGAGACGTGTGTGAACACCATCTTTGTTACTTTATCCTTCCTCTACCCGTGCGTCGTTCATACTTCAGTGTGCGATCTAGCGCTTCGTCTCGGTCAATTTTCCGCATGTACTTGCGCCATTCGATTTTTGGTGGAAAAGTTTCGCGTATTTTAACATCGTCATTGACTATTAGCTCTGTAATAGAAGTTGCAAAAATTAAAGTTTACTTCTGTTTGTTGATCACCATCTAACAGGTATTTATCCCAAAATCAGTGGTTTCGAAATAGTAATAATATTGGTTGGTTTGTGTCGGTTAAGAAACTCATCGCGGTAACTAATATCTAACAAACTACTCACCTAACCTCCCGATCATACCGTAGCTGAGGAGGAGTAAAGGTGTCATTTCTACTAACCTTTTAACATACTATTTTGTTCAATTTCAACTAACAAACCTGCTGTTAAGCACTTTTATTACATACTCACTTATTGGCTTGGTGGTGCTTTGCTTTTGGTTCTATATTCTGTATCTGTAAGCATATTCCTTTATTATGATGCTTTATAATTTCGTTTTAATACCTCTGCCTATACGTATATCAAGGTATCTTTTCCTTTCCTATTCATTACTGTTAAGACTTCGCAATTTTGATCAGAAGAATTTCCAATTTTACCCACAATGCGGAAAAATCTTGGCTTGCATCTCATTCTCCCCCGTTTTACTACTATTCAATCCAATTTCAATTCATCACGTTACTCAAACTTATTTACCTGTATTTTCTTGCTATTTTTTTATTTTATTCAATCCATGATTTTCTCTATCCTTACCATAACAGACCTTTATTCCTCGTCAGCTCCCTATAAGAACAGCTCGAGCCCCCCATAGTTTAAAGGGATGTCGTGCTTCTACGAATGCTTTCAGGGCAAGCCCTTGCAGCAAGGCTTCAACAGCCTTCAGAAGCTGCGGAAGTCGGTGTCGGGAGCTTTGGGCGCGGCCTTGGGCTCCCGAAGGTTCGACCTGGAGCACGAGCCGATGCTTCAGGAGCCTGAACAAAACTGGTTCTTGACGAAGTCAGCGCCGAACTCGCTGAGTAATCCACTGCTGTTCCAGCAGCCAAGGGCTAAGGGTTCTACTGAGGAAGACATTAAAGAAGAATCAATTGCACCTTCCGAGAAGGTAAAGATTTATTTTAGTTGCACGAGACTCAAATGATTAAGTATATAAATTTTTTGACTATACTACTTAAAAGCAAATAATTAATCAATAAATACGAGTATTAGCATTATAAATAGAAGTCAATATTCGCAAAAAGTTGACCACAAAATAATAAAAATTGTGCCTGAACATCATACTGATGTTTATTAATTACTGCGATACTCACTCACAATGTTAGGTATTATATCCGAGGATGATGTCATTTATAATGGCCATACTTATCTCTATTTTTTAATACCCTGATAATGCCATTTCGTCCAACAGGTACTTAGTTGATATCTTTGCGGATTTTATTTTAACTATAGACAGTTATTTTGTTCGACGTAACGCAGCGTGCTACGTCCAACCACATACATGGTGGTACTACCATCTGGGCGATGTTGAAATCATTGGTAGAGGCCTATGTTCAGCAGTGGACGTCCTTCTTGAAATGATGATAATGATGATTTTGTTCTAACATTGTTTTTTTTTCTATTTTTTATGGAGAACAAGGCAGGTATTTGACCGCAATCGCACCTGATGTCAAGTGAGATGCTGTCTAGGATGGTTTTTCCTAATATCGCTATATTACCCAGGACGACATGGCGGCGTGGCGGCCCAGCAACTCGTACCTGTCGTGGGGCGGCCACGTGATGTACCTGCCGCCCGCGCCCGCCGCGCCCGACCAGCCGCTCTCCATGCTCGCCATCGACCGGCCTGTCAGGTGAGCCTCATATTCTTTTGCCTGTCACATAGCATGCCACATGCTGTACCTAGCCACCCACATAATAGGAAGCTCGTAAAGCCATCTTGTAAACATTTGGGAGAAATCCCAATTAATTGATATAGTCCAAAAAATTGCAGCTGAAGTGAAGAGTGGCCATCTGTCAGATAAATCTACGAAAGGTGAATTCTTCAATAGAAACCACTTCTCGGCAAATGTTGCCAGAACGCTCACCTTTTCGATAAACCGAAGATTTCAAAAGCATAGCTAGCAAGGGTGAACAAATAAGGCGGGAGAGCTCTGCGATGATTTAATGGTTGAGGCAATATAGTTTCTTCTATTTTTACCATTTCGCTACAAAAATCGCGTAAAACTTTTATTGATGTTCATCTTCAAAATCCACTTACCGTAAGGCAAAGCAGGAGAACACTTCATCCAAGCTGTTATTTCCCTCTCAGGAGCAAGTCGAGCGGCTGCCTGGAGGCGGCGGCCCGCGCCGCGCGCGCCGCTCTCGCCAGCGAGATGCGAGAGCGCGAGCGCTCCGCCTCGCCCGAGCTGGCGCGAGCGCTGCCCGCACGCGTCGAGCCCGTTAGCGTGAGTACTGAATATTTTAGTTTATCACACAGAATGATACAATTAAAGCCTGGTCCGTGAGCACGTAGCTGAGCTCGCACACTCACTGCGGGCGCGTGTCGCACAGTCGCGACAGCAATATAATTACGCGCGAGCGATAAGGATGGGTAGCTTGGGGTCATTGGACAAAATTCTACGTGCTCACGGACCAGGCTTTAACAACAATGTTAACAGCAGTGTTGTGTTCCGGCAGTTAGAGGTAAGATAGCCAGTTCCTCTGTAGTTGAGATTTCCGGGTGTAGCTCGCTTCCACCTTCGGCCTGATTCATCACTTACCATCAGGTGGGATAGAGGTCAAGAGCTTCCCCGTTGGGGATAAAAAAAATATTCACGTGTTTGAGTGTAAGTGCAGTGCATATGTTGTTATGTTAAATTGGTTACATGCATGGTATCAATTACAATCTTAAGCAATTATAGGTAATGCTCCTGGACTATTTTAAAATAATAAAGTTTTAAGTTTGACGTGAGCCGGGCTAGGGAGTCTCAGTGACTTGATCCACTTTTAACTTGGTCCACGGGCCAAGTCGCTGGTTTGAATTTTTAAATACTTTTCCTTTCAGTGACTGGGACCAAGTTAAAAGTGGAAAAAGTCACTGGAAGACTCTAGGATACGCGCTATGATACAATCTTATCGATGATTTTAGACGTCGAATGTATGGGCTTATCGCGTAAAATCGATTAAATGTCTCATTATATACCGCTGACGCTATATTTCTGCTTACAACTTCACTATTTTATTGCAAAAGTTAGCTAGATCTAAAGTCTAACAGAGTCTACTTTAAACACAAAAATAAAACCAACATTTCAACTTTTTCAAACGTAGATCATGTCTGCCACGGATATTAAAAACAATTTTGTTATAACTATATTCCTTATGATACTTTTATTAACATACAATAAGAAATCAGGTTTTGTACACTTCCTTGAATTTTATAGCAGATTTCAATAGTCGATAAAGCTTAAATTATGGATGAACTATCTATTCTAATGGATTTATTATGTTAATTGGATGCGTTAAAGATATGCTTTAGTTAGGCATTTTTTATATTGCAACATAAAGTCTAGCTGAGTAACCGAGCAGTGTATCAGTCACCTATAGCATCATCTAGTTAAATAAAATTTATTTTCATTTTTCCAACTACTGCCAAAATAGCCCCATGAGCTTCAAATAATACTGTGTGAATGCTTGTGCTTATCACAAATTTAATATACCTAATTGTATCTAGCGGGATCGAACCCATAACCGCTTTTTTGGTCTACCAGGCGAGACTGCAGGAAATAAACTATTGCGGCTGAGAACATACAATGTTAAATCAATTTGCATAAAATGAAATATTGTAGAGACTCAAAGACAACTGTTTTTCCTTCAGTCACCTGTAAATCAAAGGATAATTTGCTTGTAAATGTCAAGATCGTTCCGCTCTTTAATATTTCAATAGGTCAAAAATATAGATTGTATCCAATCAATCATGGTGCAAATGTTAACGTAAAATATGTTTGTTGTATGATAATATCTATCGTCCTTGAAAATTTGGAGTACTTCCTATACTTCTATGGTATACTTATTATTTTGTTCTCAAAAATATAATCTTTATTTTTGTAATCTATCAACAGCTTTACATGGAAATGGAAAGGATATAGATCCATATCTTTGTACTTGTCCATAATCTTCTGATTAATCTGAAAATGCATTAAGCCTTAGTTAATATCTAAAATCTATTAAATGATGTCAATTTTTCTCTACCAGGCCATCAGTAGTAACTTAACATATTATGTAATAAGATGAATGCAGATGCTAATCTGCGGCGTAGTTACAAACATCACTCCTCTCTTCTGAGTTGCGCAAACGCAGCGCGGGATTAACGTCTTTTGTTTAGTTAATCTGATTTATTATGTCTTATAGCGTAATGTCTTTACAAATTGAATCGTTTCAAGGCCGTCCTCTAGTAATACTGTGTGTTTAATGGTATCGTTAAGGCGGCTTTTATCTTGAAACTAGCTTTAACACATTGCGACTTGGTGTAGCGCTTTTTTAGCGCTTCGGACGTGCGACATCATCTATCTATACAAATTGTAAGCGTGTCTTAGAACAAAAACGCTCGTTTGGCGAGTTGCAAAAAAGCAATTATTGTTGTTATGGGGTTTAATTAATAAAGCGCCATGATTATTTATTTCAACTTGCTTGTTTATTGCAATCTTACACATGCAAAATATAAATTACAACGGAGCACATCAAAACAAAACTTTTCAGTCGGCCATTTTTCCACAGAGAGTGACCATAGACTTTGAGCTAGCTTTTTAAACTCTAAACCATAAATAAATGTTTAGTGTTGTCATTACTCAACACTCTTCCTCAACATAAACATTTATTTACATATTCATACAGTCCCAAACCTTCAATTAAACTATAGAATACATTTTTACTTAAAGGCTTAGTTAAGATATCAGCTAACTGATTTTTAGAATTAACATAAACAATATTTATCAAATTTTCTTCAACCTTTTGTTTAACAAAATTAAATTTTACATCAATATGCTTTAATCGCTTTATATCACAACCTTTCAACGATTTAATTGTACTCTGGTTGTCTTCAAAAATAGTTACAGTTGGAACATCTACATTTAGGTCATTTAGTAATTTAATCATGAAACAAGCTTCCATTACAGATTCACACAAACTAACATACTCAGCTTCAGTTGTACTAAGTGCAACACTACTTTGCTTTTTAGATTTCCATACAACAGTATTGTTATAAACTTTAAATAAATATCCAGATGTTGACTTTCGATCATTATCTCTAGCAAAATCAGCATCTGCATATCCAACAAGTGGTTCACTTAAGTCATTTTTAGTATAAAGTAATACAAAGTTAATTGTCTTTTTAACATATCTCAATAATCTCTTTAAAGCACGCCACAGTTGTAACAATTGAAGGCACTCGAGCTCGTCTCTTTGTTGTTTTCATTAAACTTTTTCTTCTTTTCTTCCTCTGCGAGAAGTCTTTCCATGACTGTGCTCAGTTTCAGGTCTCCCATTGTCTCTAATGCGGTGACTACGCCCTCGTAGCTTTTTGGCATAGATAAAAGTATGTAGTTAATTTTTTCCTCGTCTGACAAAACTGATTCTGCCTCCTCCAACTGAGTGCAGATTTCTTGAATTTTGGTAAAATGTTCTTTCAGTGGTTTGCTCTCTAGATACTTTATTTCGTTCAGCTGTCTTCTCAAAAACAATTTTCCTCTTGTACTTTTTTCTTTGAAGTTTTCCTCTAAGTTTTTGTACATTTTAAATGCACTTTCTTGGCGTACATATTGAAGATGACTATCAGCCACTGCGCTAATTATTAGAGCCTGTGCCCTTGCTTCGAGGCTCTTATTTTCGGCTTTCTTGGAGAAATTTTCGTCAATCACAGCGCCCAGGCAATTTGCCTCATTTAGCATACTTTTCATTCTAAAAGCCCAATTCGAAAATCCTTCCCCATTGAATTGTGCAATGTTATATCTGTTGTCTTTCGAACACGACATGATGACGATGATATTCGTAGATGTAATTTTCGGTACCATAAACCTTTCCAACAATGTCCTCCACTCGTGGATGCGATTGAACTTAATTTCTTGTGACAAATTCTTCTGGGCCCATAACTATTGTTGTTATGGGGTTTAATTAATAAAGCGCCATGATTATTTATTTCAACTTGCTTGTTTATTGCAATCTTACACATGCAAAATATAAATTACAACGGAGCACATCAAAACAAAACTTTTCAGTCGGCCATTTTTTCACAGAGAGTGACCATAGACTTTGAGCTAGCTTTTTAAACTCTAAACCATAAATAAATGTTTAGTGTTGTCATTACTCAACAGCAATTTATTAGGTCCAATGACTAATAACTGGGGACAGTTGAAGAAAAAGAGCTAAGATTCGGTACCAAGTATTCGCGGTTCTCTATGCTGTAGGTAAACTGACGTGTGCTGCAGGTGACAATGATGTAAGACCATCCAGCTTAGTTCAATCTGATAAACGAACATCAGCATTTAAGGAAACATTTACCTTTTCAATTCTCCCGTGTTTATCGTGTTTACTGTAAACTGCTTGACTACGCCTATTCGCTAAAACTGTTGTCAAGGATTTTATGCTCCAAATGTGCTTCGTTGATGGTGAAAATAATATATGTACTATCTACTCCTATTCAAGATCTTTGAAATCGAACCAGGAAGCATAAATATTAAAGAACATAGCTGATCTACTAAGATTTTTAAAATAAATCAAGATTGTTTATTTAAGTCGAAATAGGCGTCAAATTAATTAATTAAAATTAACGGCACGTTTAATTTATTGCATCGCAGACATCGATATTTTAATTGCAGCATATTTTAGTCACATGCCTAGTTATAAAATATTTTGCACGTAATATTACCTATATGGTGGAAGCGTGGAAGACAACGCCTTAATGGGTTGATGGTGTGTTGCATCATCAGTTCATCATATCGGTGCAAGTTTCGATAAAAACAATTGGATCTAACGCCATCAAAAAACTAAATTATGTCAATTGACTGATGACTTCGACAATCGAACAAACTTATTTCTATATTCTGGGTGTTTGGTGGGTCCCTCTACAAATTCGTCAACAACATCTATGTTATCTATGCGCTAGCTAGCGCATCCCATGGAATGACACGGGATGGCAGTGTCACGTACTAGACTGGCCCAGTGTGGGTCATAGTTCGGCAGTCTTGCATAGTTACTAGACTGTCTCGAATAATTTTTAGTACTACGCAAGCAATGTAAACTTTTTACACATATACCGTCGCTGCTGTCATCATTGCTGTCACGACGAGCAATGTGTTCTGTTTTTGGGCATATTGCTGCGACACTGGCCCCGCCCCCTTTTCACATCTGCCTTAAGTTTTTGTGATCTATGTGAAATAATGAGTCCCACTTCGAAGTCTTCAACATCACACATGCGCTCTACGTTATTATGACATCCAGTGGGTCATATTTGGCATTGTCGCATACTAGACTGGCATCCAGTGTGGGTCACAGTTTGACAGCGTCGCATACTAGACTGCAAATAATGACTCCCACTACTAAGTCCTCAACATCACACATGCGCTCTACGTTATTATGACATCCAGAGGGTCATATTTGGCATTGTCGCATACTAGACTGGCATCCAGTGTGGGTCACAGTTTAGCATTGTCGCATACTAGACTGGCATCCATTATGGGTCACAGTTCGGCAGTGTCGCATTCTAGACTGCTTGACGGATGGCGGCGCTCATTAGCGCTTCACAAGCGGTTCCCACGCCTGCGCACAATGCCTGGCGGTAGGCTTCCGCGTCTTTTGCACTAGCGTACACTTGGATATAAAAATATCAGGCACATTCAATACATTTTCGATGCGGTCATTACGAGAAGAGGTCATAACGAGTTGAAGCGCAAAGGGAGTTAAAAAGGAGGAGTAGACGAATGGTAATCCCAATTAATGGCAGTTGGAGGTAAAATAGTCAATTCCTCTACGGTTGAGGATTCCGGATAAATCTCGTTTGAACCTGTGGCCCGATTTGTTACTATCAATCAGGTGTAATGCAGGGCAAAAGAAATATAAGTACACATCTAACTCCCAAATTTTCAATGGCCAGAAACGTCCCTCAATTCATTTTGGGCCTAGTATTTAAACGGCCATTTTAATGACCGTATCCCAACTAATATTATAAATGCGAAAGTAACTCTGTCTGTCTGTCTGTCTGTCTGTTACGCTTTCCCGCTTAAACCTCGCAACCGATTTTGATGAAATTTGGCATAGAGATAGTTTGAGTCCCGGGAAAGAACATAGGATAGTTTTTATCCCGGTTTTTGAAACAGGGACGCGCGCGATAAAGTTTTTCTGTGACAGACAAAATTCCACGCGGGCGAAGCCGCGGGCGGAAAGCTAGTACACTATATTTATTGAAATTGAAATTTTTGAGTGTGACTGTACTCTGCCGGCGAGATTGATATCTTTGCCAAAAGAGAACGTTTCAGAACGTCCTTCTTATTTCATTTTGTTTTCGTTGCCTTCCGCGTGACACGTTATCTAATAACTGTAACAAAAATATTTCATTACAATAGATTTTTTACCCTTTTCTCGTCTACTACGCAAGTCATTGATAAACTTGTAGATGGCGGTTGTATAAATATAAATAGACGTACGAGTATATGCTTAATTTAACATTGAGGCCGAACCGAACGTTTTGAACCACTTTACAATCATAATATTAGCATTGTTCTAATCCAAATACTACATACCTTAAAAACAGCCTCGAAATTATTCGGCATTACAATCGATTAACGGCGTTTACGGCCAACATTGATCTATGGATCACGATCTACGCGCGAGCATCGATCCATTCGAATGCTGTATTAGTATTCCGTAATGGTTTGATTGTATGTCGTTTACATGCCACTAGTCATCCTAGCATTAGGTGAATAGGGTTGTCAGTTGGCTAAACTAGATTTTGCTTTAGACATAATAAAACATATACTTTTTGTGAAAGTCCGTACGTAAATATACCTAAATACAGTCTATAACTTTTGACTGATAGTGATTCCGTTTTTCAAAGAACACGTTGATATTTTAAAAACTTAATAAAAGAGATAAATCTTCCCTTCTTCAAAAATACACATAGATAATTTAATTTTGTCGACAACACTTTTCTATCGTCTCCTTTTAGTCCAGTCATTATAGTAAGTTCACCTCTGAATTCGAGATACCCAGCTGTAAGTCTGTAAATACGTGTATATTGACACCCTAAAAGTTGTCTCAAAACCTACATATGGTAGGGTGTAAGCAACTATTAAATTTCAAGGTCAACGGTCACAAAAATCGGTATTACGCGCTTTTTTTAGAAATATCTCATTTAAAACCGCTTAAGTTGACCTGAAGTGATGCAGGGACCGCGCGCTCTCCACCCTCTATCTCGAAAACAGTTCACCGTATAAAAAAATGTTTTGAACAAAATTTGTAGACAATTTTGTATTCTACAATATTGATAATAGATACAAATAGCAAAAAAACCCATAGGAAATGATATATTTCCAAAAAAAGCTATTTTTGTGACCTTTGACCTTAAAATTTAATAGTTGCTTACACCCTACCATATGTAGGTTTTGAGACAACTTTTAGGGTGTCAATATACAAGTATTTACAGACTTACAGCTGGGTATCTCGAATTCCGAGATTCTTACCTAATTTAAGCTTAACTGACTGGACTATTTTGGAGTAACAAACATACAAAAGTATTATATGACATCAAATTAAGAATATCTTTCTATACTGTAGACCTTTAAAAAAAATTAAAGAAATTATTCATTTAAAATAGAATTTAATGAAAACTCATTGCAATTTGACAACCCTGAGCGTGTTATGTCCAGTTCACATGATCTGTTTGCGGACTTGCGCCGGCGCAGCGACCTCATAACAGCACAACGACTACATTTGCATAAGTAGTTCTGTTTGCCCAACACCCTTTGTCTGCCTGATCCTGTTTCTAAAGTCAATAACTTCGCTAAAGAAGATTAAAATGTTAATAAAGATTTATGATTGTCACAGTAAAGAGTTTAGAACTGTCTTTCCGAATTTTCACCGAACCAAAAGCCGTCAGGTAGTAAAGTCAATCCCTCAAAAGCTTTATCGGAACGTGTAAAAGATAGCAACCAGTTTGCTCTACATTTTTTTAAAAATATTAGCAATTTGCAAATAAAAATTACTAATAATCTCGTAAACCCCTCATAGTAAGCTAAATATGCCTGTGTAACGAGTGCGTGTACCACAATAGTCGAGCGGCGGCGGGATTCGAACCCGCCTTCCTCGGATCACGAGTTAGCCAGTCCAACCCCTTCACCATTCGGCTATCGTGGCCTAAAATCAATATAGCAATAAAACACAAACAAGATAGACCCCAGATACCTACCTAATTAAAAACAAACTAAATTCGTCACACTGCAAACGTAATAAAACAAAAAATAAATAAAACAATTTTATTTCAAAAATATTTTTGTAACTTAAAATTAACCTATTAAAATAGTGTCAGGGGTCAAGTCATCACAATTAGCATTTTCTGGCATTTTAGATTTTTTGTCGATTACAGTGATTTATTCACAATCGACGGAATTTACTTCTGCAAAAAAGAACACCTGTAGTTTAGATTGTAAAAGAAAACACCAAGTGCGATGTCCGCCATCAATATTGTTAAATGGAACCATCTACCTAATGAAGCTTAAAATAATTATAAGATTGTCTAACTGCACTTGTAAGTCGTAAGTCCTTTTAAAGATATTTTATTAAACTTTAAATGTTTTCAGAAGATATTATGAGGAAAATAGCTCTATCGTCTCTCCTATCATCAAATATCTGATAGCAATTTTCCCCTAATTCCAAATTTGAGTAAATCCCATTTAAAACTTTGTCACGTACCTACATAGTCTCACAGATAGGTTGTATTAATAAGCCCATGTCGCAACGTCACAATTAGGCACTTTACAAAAGTTACAACATATTTAATTTATGACCCCAAAGTAAGTTTTGGACATTAACATTCAAGAGCCCTTTGGCTCTCATACATAAACATGAGCCGCACAACTATGTGTCGTCAACAAAAATACACAAACCCAAAAATAATACGAGTTTGGGAAAGTAAATTGATGTCATTGTGTTTTTCTGTGGACCAGCAACCTTAAAAAGTGTAAGTCAAAGTCAAAAGTCAAAGTCAAAATTTCTTGATTTGTTTAGACTAATAAATAGTTCTTACAAATCGTCATTTTGCTCTTAAGGAGCCTCTACATGTCTCATAATCTTTTTACCCTGCCAGTTCGAGACCAACATTTGGCAAGTGCTGGAGCCTTTTAGGAAACCAGTTACGTAGAAGTATAAAAAAAGGCTTTTAGGAAACTAGTTTCCTAACTTCGGTTTCCTTAACGGCCGAAGGGGCTGAGAAGAAGCGCCGCAACAAACTCAGTCACCACTGTCTGCCGGTTAATATAAATAAATAGAAAAAGCAGTAGTAGGTACATTTGATTCAGGAACAGTTCACTGAATTTACCACGCATTCTTGTATGATGTATCTTATAAGAATGGGTATACAAAATTGCGTGGCATATTAAACAAGGTAGTAACGTGCTAATATCTAGACTTACAAATTAAGATACTTAAATACTAGTAAAAATGACTCGCATTAATAAATTTGAATAACTTGGATTGACCAGTCCCTGAAAGCAGCGCCTGTTCACAGACATGACGAGTGAACCAGCCATCGCTTCACTCGACCATATTAGAGGGAATGTAACGACCCGCCTCACTACGCCACCACCCCAGAGACATTTTAGTGAGAATGACAATTCCAAGTTATCTCTTTAAAAAAAACTAATAATAAAGCTAAGTAACAGTCCAGATTGAGAAGCACATATTTTTAGTGATTCTTGTGGTTGTCATCACTATTAGGGTTAGCACCTAACTTAGTGCCTGAGGTATGGGAGAAGCACGGGAGATGTTTTATGACGGTCAACCGTCAACAAGTATTCAAATGTCCTTCAGATTTGTATGTTCTGTCACGTCATAATATTATGTTATGTCACTCCTACCGTGCCGCTTCCATACTACAGTCACTGACTCAGATAAGCGCTATATACTAATATTATAAATGCGAAAGTAACTCTGTCTGTCTTGCTTTCACGCTTAAACCACTGAACCGATTTTGATGAAATTTGGCATAGAGATAGTTTGAGTCCCGGGAAAGGACATAGGATAGTTTTATCCTGATTTTTGAAACAGGGACCCGCGCGATAAAGTTTTTCTGTGACAGACAAAATTCCACGTGGGCGAAGCCACGTGCGGAAAGCTAGTTACCTATAAAACAGAATTTTCATCGTCAGTAACAATTTTCTCTTGATCTTCAATTTGATAAAAGTTGACAATCTGTGATACTAACTGACAATTGTTTTTTAATTTACTGGCGCTAAAATAAGTAAATAACTGAATTAATTATTTTCAATTTCACCACAGTCCATCAAGCATTTCCATTCAACCGTCAAGCGGCAATGAGACCAAGGAAAGACATTCTACAAAAACTGTCCATAGTTTTCCTCGTAAAGAACTACGTTTTCCGCCTTCCCATAGAAGACAAATATTCAGTAGAATTATTTTCCAGAATGTAAAGTTACTATGTAACAATGTTTGTGCTTTTAGGCCTGAAATATTTTAACAATAATGGATCAAAAGCTCGTATTTGCCTAATTTTTATTGCATTAACATTAATAGAAACAAACTCGCACTCTTCCCTTGAACATTGTAAGATTCGTAAGAGGCTACTAAAGGACAAAAAAAATTGTAGGTATATCAGGCCTTCCCAAACCGTTTGGCTAGTATGGGGGAGAAGCCAAATCCTTCATAAGTGCTTCTACAGACCATCATTTGGTGTCCATCTTGAAAAAAAAAACTTCAATGAATTTCCAATTGTAGAGAAATTTCGTGTTCATTGAAAATAGGTACTTTTAGTACGTAGTAAGCCTACTCCATCCATCTTTAAAGCGAGTGGAGGGGCGCGCACGTGTCGCGTAGCTGCGTCCGCGCACTATACGTCGCTATACGTGTGCAGCGCGCGGGAGTTTTCGCTACACGCTACGAATTGCTACGGATCGTTTTCGTTTTGTTACTTTTTATTTGTTGAATTGTTGAGTGTTTCGGAAGCAGATTTCGTAAGTCCATTTTATTTTAAATCTAAAACAATCGGTTTGCGTTTTTTTTGTAAACTTATAAAATAATTGAAAAAATGTTTTTAGATATCTTTCAGTATTTTAAATATTTATGTCACTTGTTTAAACGTATTGCAAGCAACACTACTCGTATACTACAGTAATTTTGTAATTGAAAAGTAATTTAATAACAACACTTAAATCACTAATTCACGAATACAAAGTTATTTACGTAATTACTGTTATATTCATGTTTATGATTAAATCGTCTTGTTTAAATTTACGAAGACTGTTGACTTTTTGTTGGTGATTATAGTGTCCATCTTAATCATTTGAGATGACTGTTTTTTGGTGCGAAATCATTTAGATGATTCGAAATAGCCACTTGGATGTCTTTTTTGTGACAAATTAAGCATACGACGGTGTTTCCATGAGTGTATCTAGTTTTTTGTTTACTTCGTTGTAGATAATAAATGTGTCTAATTTTTTAAGTTAATTGATGGCACCTATAGTTACTATTGTTTCTTACTTGCGTATAACAATAGTTCTAGATATACGTATTATACACATTCCATTTGGATTTTCCTCAAAAGTTATTGAAAACAAAATTATACAAAGCATCTTTTTTTTTAATAAAAAATACTAAAACGAAACTATTCTTAATTAAAATAATGTGTTTAATAAATTAAATTGTTGCCTTCCAATGGGAGATTTTTTACTGATACACGTACAGTACAACAAACAGATTTTTACATAGTAGAGCTGAGTTTAAATTTAAATTATTACGAAAAACCTTTACTTCCACGATACAACGTAAAGATTAAACCGCGAAAATTAATTACCTGATTATGTAAATGTGTGCTCATTATTATCTAATACTAATCCGTCTGTATGTGGGTGCAATCAAAGTGTAATTAACTCGCTTTTAATTTCGCAGACAGCGTTATTATCCATTGTTTTCAAATTTCAGACAAACGTCGCGATATTAATTGAATGAAAAAAAATACCTAACACAATTTTTTCCTGGTTATGTGACGTCTGGTTTACGTAAGATTTTTATATGATTTAGGTTGGTTACACCATCTTACTTTAAATTTAACATAAGTCTGTCAAACATACCAAAAAACGCCGGTTATGGTTATAGTTACGGTCAAAGCAAATCAGCCTTAAACCCTAATGATGACAATCATTATCAGATTATGTCAGCTAAAGTTGCGGATTTGAATCCCGCGAGGGACAGCTGATGTTAGTGAACCACGAGCATTTTATACCTTGAGTTATGAATTTATTAAAAAGTGTTTGGATTTTTTGTCCATACATGTATCAATTTAAGTATGTATGGGTATTATTCTTATCACCATGCTATGTAATTTTTACACAAGTCATTTATTTAGATTTATTGATTTTTATATCCTCTTTATTTTATGCTCATCCATTGAATCATTTGAAAATTCCCCATTATCAAAATTATTACATCCGTATAAAATACGTTTCGTAACTCCTAGACATTTAAAACAATCTCTAGAGACATCACAGAACTTGTTATGAAGTTTTTTTGAATGTCTGTTGTCCAGTTAGTGACCAAATTTATTATTTCCTCACATCTTCGCTAAAACTCACAATTGAATATTATTTAATTGTGTTTATGTGGATTCTACCTTCTATGTAGGAGCGTGCAGTGTAGTAGGTAGATACAGGAATTTTGGCAAGGCAGTGCCTCAGTCCTGGATCTGTCAATAGGCCGTATAGGCCGCGGCCTTGGGGTGGCAGATTTCAGATGACGCTTACACGATTTCAGAAGATAAAAGTTAAATAAAGATCCAACCCCACCCTAGCCTTCGGGCGGCAAAACTGTAAATCCGCCACTGCAGTGCCTACCTGACAAACAATGTTTTTATAAGGGGGAAATATGCGAACATAAGACCTCCTCAAGCCAGGGAGTAAAGACCAAATTCTCCATTTGACTCTGGTGAATTGGAGATGGTCGTGTTCTTGCAGTAGAGGCCAAAATGATCTGATGAAGTAACTACTTCGAAACAAAACTCTATTTATAACCCTACCTTCCAACACATCAGTATTACATATCACCTATTTCTTAATTTACATGAATCTCAGCACAATTCGTAAAGCTAATTGCTGCACTTAATGAGCGAGGCGAGCAATAAAACTAGTGGTTACACCCGGGTGCGCGCGCGCAGCGTAAGCTTTTGTTTGTGAATACGAATTATGCGATTAACATAACGAAAGCAAAGTGAGAGCACTTTTACTTGTGCATTACTTGTAGAGATCGGTTTCAAATCTAGATTTCTCGTAGAAGTGAAAAAAGACACTTGTCCTGATCCTGTGTTTGATATTTCACTGTCTTGCATGGAATAGTAAAATGCATTTCAAAAATCAGATTACCAACTAATTAAACCTTAAAGTATTCAATCAGTTACTTTTAAATCGATAATTGTTATAAAATTGTATTTGCAATTCCCTCATAGGTTCCTAACTGGGTGTGTGATAGATTAATGTACGTGTATGTTTACTGTAAATATTGACAAATAAATATGTGAAACCCCAAAGGCTATGTCATCCGCATATAGATTTCTTAATTGACACCACTTATAATCGACTCTGGGACTATTTGCAAGCACCAGTTGCCTGTATAAGTACCTACTCCATTAATAGTACTGATTTAACTTAATGCAAAATAATTAATAATTACCTATCTGTTAATAAAGATGACACCCGGCGGCCTTGCGCCTGCGCATGATGTCACCAGGCTCATCGCATGTGATATATCGGTAATAGCAGGTTTGGTGTTATTCCACTATGACCCGGTTTTGCCGAATAAAAAGTTTAGTTTTTCCCCCTATTCATATTTAAGCGATATGTAGGAAAGTCATTTGACGCTAGAAATAAGTTGTGGTAAGATCAACTATTTTTCTCAACTGCGACTTGGTGGCAGACTTGTTTGATTTATGCTTAAAAATCCTAATAACGTTATGGTACTTGACACCACCAATCAAATTGTCATAACTACCTACTTGTTGAAAAAATACTTAGGTATGTATTTATTACCTACTTACTTTAAACTAACCTGTATGTACAGAGTTTTCCTTGTTTATCTGTTGTAACATCTGCAAACTATGTAAACTTTTGTATTTAGTTATTCACCAAATCCAACACTTAGACGAGCAGGATTAATTATATTATTAACCTTTACCTATTTAAAGTAAAAATCAGTTTGTTAATAAATCGCCGAGACTATTATTTTCATAGAAAACTTTAATGTTACTTTTCACTTTATTGCAATCAGTTTCTAATGCCTATTTTTAATGGTTTTCCGTGGCTATTGACATCAGATGGTTACTTTATTTTATTCCTAATTAGAATGAGCCTTCATTAGGCGGGCGGCCTTGGAGACGACCCGCATCTAGTGAGTGCATTAACATAAATATTGTAATTAATAATACCTGTGGTTCCGCCTGATTACGCTCACTGACGCATTGTCGTGTGGATGCTTAAATTAAAAACAATTAGTAACTTATACTAGTATTAGTTTAGTTTACTAAACCTTTGATTTCATTAAGCTCTACTTTTGAAAAATGGGAAAATCTTTATAGTAATTTCTCACAATTAACCATGGGTGATTCATCATCAACAGACCTTTACAGTCCACTGCTGGACTATGAGCCTCCTCCACTACAGTGGAGGGTTTTGCCATAATCCCCACGCTTGGCAGGCGGGTTGGAGATCGCAGTTTAAAAGATTTATGTTTGTCAGAGAGCGCTGCTGCCCGTTCTCTGTTTGATGTGAAGTCCCTAAGTCGCCTCTTACGACACCCGCGGGAAGAGTAGGGGTTGGTGACAAATGTATTCTACTTTGCCGTCACCACACGGCATGGGTGATTAATACTCAATTATTTTTTGCATCTATAATGTTATTGAGGTGGTATAGTATTATTTTCGACACAATTATGGACCCTGTTGGGCACATCATTTTAGGAGAGGGGAAGAATGAATTTAGAAAAGCATTTCTAACGAAAGAATAAAAGTATTAGTGAAAATATTAGATTCTAGAGTTATTTGCTTTAGGCATAAGTATAAAGACAAACACAAATATTATATTATTTCTTATTTTGCTTAATACCAAGCTACTCGTACATAATTGTATTTTTCCATGGAATCTTATTGCGTTGTTAAAATCAATTAGGAAGACACGATGGTGTAAATTACATAACAACTACGTAAACAAACGATCAGCTTTGTACTTATTAATAGTAAGTGATAATATGAAGAAGCAATAACTTCTAACAAGATATGGTATTCAATCAAGGGTCAATTTGTGGCTGTAATCACTCGTAATGTGCAATTGAATAGTTGTACTAAGGCTAGGCTACTCTAAAAGTTACATTTACCTTGTTTAAAAAAATGGTATAACCTAAAGCAAAATATTTACTACTAAGTAGACAGAAAATATTTGTCAATATCCTATATCACACGGCTTAAACGCACGTGCTGAGATTCCGTCATCCTCGCTGTTGTTGAACTCAAATTACGTAATACCAATACGAGGGTCTATAGTTAGATCTATGGTTAGATTTAAGTATATGTGTGACTGATTAAGGTACCACAATACTTTTTAAGGTACCTACCTATTATCTCTATCTTTCCACAATTCTTTTTACAAAGTTTCGTTTATGAAGTCTAGCTACTTAAACTAAAAAGATATGGTTAAAGATAATTAAATTCAAGTTTACAAAAACGTGTTCATCATAATCAAAACAAATGTACAGTTTACTACAATTACTACTGTAACTCGAATATAAATAACCGTCATCAGTATTAACAAAACGTTTAAATTAAGAATGATAATGTGACATCAAAAAATTCTACGAAACACGTTTAGTTAACTTAACACGTCCGAATTTACATAATTTAGGAGTACATGGCCCTTAAAGTGATGTCTTAAGTTATGATCGTGCTACAAACTTACAACATAAAATTGTACAAAAGATAAATGTTCTAAAATTTCTAAACATGTAACGGTTCACGTCTGATTTATGCGACATTCTGGAGTTTAATTTTGTTAGTTATGTCGTAAAATTGTTAATTAGGTTGCATTAATGCATGTCAAACTAGATGATGAGATCTGGCAAATTAGACAATTTGTATGCCCAAGCGCAGCCCTTTCGACATTTTGGAACTACTTTTGAGAGAAATTAGATCTCAGATATTTTTTAAACACTGCGTATTCCTGATGCACAGGTCTGTTTGTTGATGGCCTGATAAAAATGGTAAAGTTCGCAAATGTAATGATGACCAAACTCCTTGGCCGCTTCGCCTGGCCGGAGAAACTTCTTTCTAATTTTTTCTTCTTTATCGATAGTCACTTTAACTTTTTCACAAGTTACGCGGGTTTTATTATGATTTTTTTCAGACAACATCTTATTTCAATTTTTTTCCCAAAAAACAAGTTAGAACTTTTTTTTGTTTAGCTAAGTTTGCGTTTGTTGTAAAAAAATACCTATCTGGTTATTTTATTATTACCTAATTTATTTATTAAACAAAAACGTAAGATTGAACTTAACAATGTAGGTTAGTTAACCAAAAGTACAGTTAGCAATAATAGTCGAGTACGCGCGTTTTAATTTGCCTGCAATCTGCCTGCGCGGGAGTGCGCCGCGACAAATGTGTTAATTGCTGTCATTAGGGATCGGTTAACAACTTTTTTATGGTAACGGCTTAGAATATTGTTTGGGAAAATATTTACAAGCTCTAGAATGTGGAAAACACAAACATATCTATTAGGTAGCTATTCGTATACTCGTACATTGATTCATTGCTATGTTTTTGTATGAATCCATGACTTACTTAGTGTGAATCAATATTTTGGGACATTACTAATAGAACGACATCTGTATTAGATATTGCAATAAGATCGTTTCTCTATACCTGAAAATTACAACGTTCGTTGAAAATTACACAATTAAAAGGGTTCATCGAATTAAAATCTCCAAGGGGTTTTAGTAATATCTAGTGTAGGACATCGCACATACAATTTGTGCATTGATGAGTTTGTTTACATTATTATGATATCTTTTCAAGTTTTGTACGGGCCCACTGGCATAATTAACGAACCGTCGTTATCGTTGCTTCGACGTATAACGACGCGTTCCGTTGCGCGCGCAGTAACGGTGCGCTAGCGATTAGCGATCGGCGTTATGCGTTTACGTGACGCAAACGAATAGGAAACGACCCAGTTAACAGACACATGTTTTGTTAACATGTCGTTGTACTTGTTTGGATAATTGCAAAAAACTTACAGCACTTGTGTACTTTCAAGAAGACTTACTACAACGCACCATAACTCCACCGAAGCTGTGGGTGTCTATGGGCGGCGGTAATTACTTACCATTAGGTAATCAATCTGTTCTGCCTCTTGTCTCTTAAAAACATTATTCAAAGGATACTCAGTGATGAATCTACAAAGATGAAATTACATTAGTGGTAGAGACGAAACAATCACGATGAGACAAAAATACATAATTATCCTATGTAAAGCTTTGTTTTACATTTTTGAAGCCCGCGTCAATATCAGTGCCTTACCTACTTCGATATGTGATTAAAAGAAATCGACACAAAGTTATTGAACTGACAATTTAATAATTTTGTGTCTTGTAACCAGATACTCGTACATGGACAGTTCGTCATCAATGTTTTTCGACTCTATTTGTTTAAAAATTACCAATTTGCCCATACTACTGGTAAAATAACTTCAACAAGGCCCATTTTTGGATAAATTAGAATTCTGTTCGTGTAAAGTTGCTACACTACACACTAGGTCAAGTGCGAATTTTTACACCTGCCGTACCCGTGACTAACATAGATAATTATATAACAAAGGCATCTAATAAGTATACAGATTATTATGATACGTGTACTTCACTCTTTCAGGTAATAAGTTCTCGACTATTTTAGTTGGAACTCGATTGACAAAGTTGACAGGACTATGCTCAACTTTCGTTCCCGGCACTGCAATTTTGTTGTAGCTACATCTTTTGCATCTACAACTTGACAGCTATTAAAACTAAATTAATATTAAATAGTTCCCCGAGGAGTCGAAATATAGGAGCTCTAAACTAAAGGTAGTCTTCCCAGTTATATGGACATACGAGTACATGACCTAAGGCTTTACATAAAATAAGATAGGTGTAAAAAATTTCAACGCAATTAATTGGCTTATTGTCATCCACATGGCTCGCGGAACAATTTGTTGAAATTGAAAACTAGCAAACTTTTGAGATACAACGTCCGTTAATAATGGCTAAACTTAAAATACCATTAAAAGCGGTGCGTAAGAATTTTTATTATAACGAATAAACAATAGCTTTGTCCTTTTGTCCTATTATTTAGAGCCAATAAAATAATCAACCTCGAAAACTGACGTGTTCTGTGTTCTACATGACCTTGTTGTTGAGAGGAAAACAGTAACGAAGTATCTGTTATAATTATTGGCATTAAATTAATACACGTCCATGAAATAAAATAAAATATAGAATATAATAATACAATAGAATTAAACAATTTACTTTGTTTCTCATTATGCAATTATTTCAGACAGTATGTTTCGTAGCACGTCAAGATCACACATTTATCGGCCAAAAACACCTTTTTGTGTCTCTTTAAAAAATCCAATTTGAATGACATTTTATACCAAGATAAATCAAATTCAACTGAAAACGTTCAATTCGCAGAAAGACAACGATACGTTTCTGATTCAATCACCATGATAAAATCAATCAATCAAGTCTGATCGACTGGACCTACATCAAATACCAAGTAGGACTTAATGTAGGTACGTACTTTTGGAGTAGCCTGAGTCTGGCACATACCAGAGTTCATGCAAATTGAGTAATTCAAAATGTAACAATTGTTCTTTCTTTCTTAGCACTTATTATATGATAATGGACGATTGTATTGCAATTTTCACCATAAAAATGAATACGTAACACATTCTCCACCGATGTGTCACTATCAAACGAAAACAAAACAATAAGGTTCCTATCCATGATATTAGTAGTATTTAGATACTTAGCAGTTCATATTTATATCGGCCCCATAATAGTTGGCCATCGATCCAATCATGGCACAATGCACAAGGACGGGCTCCTTTATGGGAGCACAATGACAGAAACGTGCCAGTGGCACGGGGTGCCCTCTATTCGATTGAAGCTAGGACACCATATCCAAACATTTACCTAAGTACTAAGTCATCATAAATATTTACCTACATCATTTTTTAATTTGTAAAATTAAGCATGTCAAAGTGACGAGCGAGAGTCGAACGTTTAAGTCATACGATCATGCTGGTATGATTGACCTAACGCTGTGTGTTCCTAAATACGAATAACTTCATAAAACAACCCAATACTACAATATTGGGTTAGCCTGTGAAAATAGTAAATGTGTGTGTGTGTGTAAATAAATAAATGAATACAATTTTAAAGCTGTTTTTAGTCAAGGGCAAGCTTGGAGCCTTTTCCAAACGTTGGTCCAGTTTAGCTTTTGGCTCTATCAAAAGTATGCAAGGACGATGATACATTAAGAAAAGTCGACAGGATAACAGCAAATTGTTCTTTGTGTGACTGATTCTTTTTGTGGCAATAATTTCGTACAAAAATGACAAAATGTCCGTTACCCGTATGACCCAGAACAGCATTGGGAAAGAAGCAAACAGTCTGCTTGCTCAGGTGTCTGGCGCACATATATGCGCAACTTGGTCTTGTTTGAACAGATACTTTTCGATACGGTGAGCCAGCAGTATTGGAAAACAGTTTGCTTTGTAAACTGTGAATCAATACCAAAGTTATGGAAATTAAAAAAGGTTATTTCGCAATGGTTTGCTTCATCTGCTACTTGTGGTGAAGACATGAAAATGCAATGAGTTGTAGTGATTTCCCAAGTCTTCGGAAGTAAGCAATCATCTGTAGATGAGCCTTCCTTTCTTACTAAATGGCGTTTCAAGCCTACCGTGTCATTAATTTGAGTGTGTGTCAGCTTGTTTACCTACCCATTCATTAGTAATTCAATCACGCAATAAAAACAGGTACTTGGAGTTTTCTAAAGTTTGTTAGGTATGAAGTGTTTCTAAAGTTCAAACCAAATGGGGATTCTTCTTAAAATTTTCACGAATATTCTTTTACAGTATCGTCTACAAAATCGCGCGAAAAAAGCACAAAAATAAAAATATATTCTATCTTTCATAACAACGACAAAGTAATAATATCATCATTTCACGCATTATGGCTATTGGGAGATGTAACGAATTCATAAACCTAGATTACTATTGTGTGTCGCATCAAGACCGCTTGCAAAATATTGGGGCACAAAGTGGCATTACAAAAATCACCTTTGTTTATAAGCTAATGTGGTTGCGCAAGCGCATGCGACACGGGGCGATGCGCGGGGCACGACCAGTGTTGGTGGAGCCATAGGAATTAAATTGAATTTTGATTTGATGCGTTGAAACAAGATTGTTTTGAAAATAATATTTTTTATGAGATCGTGATCAAGAATAATAATAATAATAATAAATCTTTGGACAATTTCACACAGCGCCAGCTAGACCCAAAGTAAGCAACTTAATGCTTGTGTTATGGGTGCTAGCTTAACGGATGTACTACTTATATACTTTTTTTGTATTTAAATACATACATATTATACATAGGTCACACCCAGACCCATCACAGAAATTAAAATTCATCATTTCAATTTCTGCCCGGCCGGGAATCGAACCCAGGACCTCTCGGCATAGTAGTCCGTTCTGAACCACTACACCAAACGGCCGACAAGAGAGAAGAATAAAATGAATACAATTAAAAACTGCTACTAAGGAACAGTTTAGTTTGTCACTAAAAGCCGGTAACGTTCTTTGGTCACAGTCTCGTGGTTAGGGTTTTAAAAATATCAACTTGCGTAGTTGTTTGTGTTCTTCGTACCCAGTCCTTAAAATAACCTACTATTTTTTGACCCTTCAAAACATTTGGCGGTCATGGGACTGACGCATATTTTTTGTTTACAAGTTAACGAGAACTAATTATTATGTTTTGCGATCATATGAATGCACTTGTTTATCTTCTTTTTGCATATGCCATAACAATGTACCTTCTGGGTGAATTAGTTAAAAAACTACAAGACATTATTTCAAAACAAATTGATGTCATAATAACAAACAATATGTAACACTGTGTGGGGTCTACATATAGAAGTCAGGTGGCGAGTGCATTGTTATGATATTACGGTGCCACTTTCACAATGCATGTCCACTGCGATTTGCCGGCAACTGTAGACGACAGGCGACAGTTCACTTTATACGAGTAAATCGTGTAACTGTCCATTTTGTAGCGATGGCAATACCAATTTGAGATGATTTGATAGATTTTCACGGATCTCCGTTAATTACTTTTGCCTTGTGGCACGGGAACACAAGTTCCCGCAGAAGTACATCTGCTTGTTCTGGCTATTAGACAACTTGTAAATTATCTACCTACCTACATAAAATTTGTTAATTTCTCATGTAAGTGACTGTAATGTTTTTAATGAGAAATAAATGTTCTTTAAACCTAACATAGCAAGAAAGAATCGGGAAAAAGTAGTATCACTGCGTCACATTTTCGTAGAAAAAGACTTTTAAATCGAAATTTTATATTATTGAGTGAATCTATCAATTATCCTCCTCGTAAACTCTTTAACTCTATACTTTAATAAACCATAGAGTTTACGATTACGTATTTGTATACTTGTAACGTAAAATTGACTCCTTGATCATTTCCTTACGATAGCTAATAAATTCCGTTGATGACTTCAGTTGTAGGTACCCAATTGTTTTATTGTTTAGTTACGGTGACTATCAGCAAATCAGAACTTTATTATGGGACATGTGCAGTTCCTTGTCATTAGATCGCATTCCCGGCAACATCACGGCTCGCCAATAAAGCCGGGCGTGCCCGAGCGAGATGTATTTTGCGTGCTCTATCTTGATGCACGTGACGCCAAGACTCGAACCTGAGTACTTTGTCCCTGATGCAGAGCTGGCTTGACTCAAGTAAACCTTATTTACAATATACAGGATGTAAATAAGATGTTAAAGAAAACTTTTACAGAGAAATCAAGTTTATATGATTTGATTATTTCCTAAGACAGTTGCTCTACAAAATACATAAGTTTTTGCTTTTTGTAGTCATCTGCCAGTACTTGACTCTACATTTCTTTTCTCAAATCAGTATGCACTTGTTTAATACTTTGCATCCATAATTTACATTAACGAAACATTCCATATATTCAGGGAAAATCATACATTTCCCGAAAGGAATTTTCATGAAACGGCTACAATCAATGTTTACCTAATATTTTACTAGCAATAGCCCTGTGTTTTTCGAGTTTTGTGCGATATTTTTCTTTTGAATACAGCAGGTACACGTACTTATCGTGCTTAAGATCCAAATCGTATGGCATTCCTCATCATTGTCAGCGTTGATGGTATTTCTGTGAGAATTTTCAAGTGTTTCGGCCTTTATCTGACGACACCAATTTGACATCAAAAGAATATTTCCTACTTAGTTTTATACTGACGGACAATAAACATTTTCATGTGGACACTTTAACATGAACATTGCTTCGCTAAGGCCAACACTTTAAAGACAAAAGATCAATCAAATATTAGTCTGACAATTATTTGTTTTAAAAAGGCCCTACTTAATAAACAGGCAACGTCCTAATGTCTTTAAAAGGACTAAAGAAAATAACTAAAATACACCCAAAACAGGTCGATTTAATATGACAAATATTTACAACGAGCCTTTATTTCCCAACATATTCAAGGCTGGCTGGCCCGTGTTGTTTTCAAACAAATAAGTCGTTAAAAATTCATGAACTGTTTACAGAATACGACACAAAGGTATCCAGTTTACTCAGTACAGCACATAATTTATGTGGTGGTATAATACCTAGTGTTTAAAGAGCATGCATAAGCATATTACTTACTCTTCATTTTATTTTACTTAAATGCACGTAATATGTGTAAGGGTGGACTTAAAATTGCATGTATCTACCGCTCCACTACTCAGGGCACGAACTCTTATGTGCTAAGATGGGTTATTAAGAAAGACGGGAATGGAAAAAACTCCCAAGATTCAAGTCGGTGCCAAGCTCTCAAATTCCTATGTTGATACGCAACCTGCGCAAACGCATCGCATTTCCAAACCAAACCAAATATTACAGTGTTTGTCAAACAGCAGAATGTTGGCTAAAACCATACAAAACTAGGGCCACGTCTCACAGGCTTTATTTTGTGTTGAAAGCTAACATGATCGGCATGCATTTTAATTGATTTACTATTTACATATCGTTTGAGGCCATCTGCTTCGAGCCCGTTTCATTAACAATTAATGCCCATTATACATGTTATAGTCCTGATAAGTGATATCTGATTGTAATCGGATCAACACTAACGTTTTTAATGTTCACGCTTTTATAAAAACCTGTTTGTCTAACTTTCATATGGATTTCCCATAAACTTAAAAATACGGTATGAAAATGCAATTTCACAGTCAACGTGCTTGTCAGTTACTTTTACAGTAAATGTTGCCAATGGGTTGTGATTTTGCCAATTTTTATAAGAAGTTAGAATGGTCTTAGTGCCACTTCTTATTTCTGACCTGAGATGTCGTTATTATCCCTTCAAACCCCGGGAATCAAGACACAAATTTTGACAAATCAATTATTTTGTTACGCAGTCATAATATGTGAGAGCTTGGGGATTTCATGACTTTGATAATTTTCTTCCTGCCAAAGTGCTGCTTCCACTATGCTACGTTCTTATCTTAGGATGTAAACAAACATTTTAATATCTCGGTGCGTCGAATAGGTCACTCAGCCGAAACGCTGTCAGAGGTCGCTTGCAACAGAGGATGCAGATCTTAATCGTGCAGAAGCCATAACATCCTCGCGTTATCGCACTGGCTTCCTCACAAAATGTTATAAACCATAATATGCTTTATTTTGATAAAACTGTTGATGTTTGTGGCGTGTTGTTGTTTATAGTATTTTTAAGCAGGCACAAGTCAAGGCTATTGTCTGATTAAGATTTGGATACCTTTCCTTCGCTACACACATCAATTTGATGAAGTCAGAAGAGAGTCGCACAAAAAACCAGTTATAATAGCGCGTAAATTACTCCTTAAAGCGCTTATTTTAGCACAGTATGCTAACAATACGCCTCCAAAATAGTTATTTCCTCCATTTATGTCACCAATACAATTTCAGAACCATGATTAATGCGCTCGTTTCGCGCCAAGTTAAATCGTGCAGCCATTAACAGCATGCAAATCCCCATGGTCCTGTCATCTCAAATCCTTGAAACATGCCCCAAATCGACAGCACTATTGCACTATTTCTAGTAAGCATTTCAGTCCACGAATCGAATTAGTTTTATCACAAATCTGGTTCGCACGCTCCAAATCCGCTGACCGGTTTCCAGCAAAATAGCGCGTTGTAGCACAAAGGAGAACCTACCTGTTTAACCACAAACTTATTCGTATCTAAAATAACTTAACACAATTTTCCGCAGTAATAAGACTTGAAAAGATAGTGGAGTTGGGTGTGCGGTAGGTCTACTAACAGCATCTGAAAAGAAAAGTTAAGAGATGCAACAGTGCCCACTCCTTACCATTGCAAATCAAATAAGTAGACATCGGCAGTGAAGTGATCGCTTCTAGACCCATAAGTGAAGACAGAAAGAAGAAATTATGGTACATTGTCTAGACTCTAGACAATGTACCATAATTTCTTTAATTCTTTTTCTCTTCTTCTAAGGAAAAAATATCGAAATAAGTATAGCTCTAGACTCTAGAGCTATATTTCGATATTTTTTCCTTTTGGAGGGATACTACTGCATCTAACTTTATTCCTAATGCAATTGTCTACTTTCGCCGCTGTACCTCAGCTGGGCCTTTGTGTGAAGTGTGAAAATCACGTCTTTGTCCGGCCATCATATTGAAATCGCGTTAAAGTACAATGACTCATGTGCGCTGCACTTGCTGGGTATTTTTAGGTTAATATTCGTATTGTTGCTTACTATTCCGATTTTTTCTCACCAGAATGTCGTTAAGTTGGGAAGAAGTGTGCGATTGATAGACGAAGCACGTTTATAATGCGTTACGCGGGAACCACACAGATTTTTAAAGATTTCTGTTGGGTAGGTAATTATCCTAAAAAGTTTGTCTACGTTTTCCTCATTTTCTTGCTTCAGCCTTTGACGTAAAACGCTCGGTGTATGCTATAAGGTGGTTTCGATTCCCAAGTGTCACACAATCAACCATCAAATTGATAATGTAGCCTACACATTATTTGACCGTTACCTTTCTTCCGCAGCGCACGTCAAACGCTCCTCGCGGCAAGCGGTTCACGTTCCAGTCGACGGTGCGGCAGCTGGAGCGGAGAAAACTAGCGGAGAAGCTGTCCCGCGAGGCCGATCTCAAGGAGCAACAGCGCAGGACCGAGCTGGAGGCCATGAGACGGTGAGCATACTAAGAATGTTATTTAATAGACAATACGCTCGTCAAAAGCCCCACGCATCAGCTGTAGCGGAGAAGGTGCTCCACGAGGCCGACCTGAAGGAGCAACAGCGCAGGACTGAACTGGATGCCATGAGACGGTGAGCATACCAGCGAATAGACTGTTGCACGCGTCAACCGCTCCGCGCGACAAGCGGCCTACGGTGCGGAAGAAGCTGACAACGCATTGTCAATGTATGTTACGTCAAGCTGCTGCATAATACGAACGATTTTGCTAAAAAATGTAGGACATGTTCTGTCGTCTCTATTTGAAAAATTTAAAATAAATTGATAGAATCTCATTTAGTCTCCACTGCAGGAACACCCCCTATCTAATTCCCAAAAGACACATGAAGAGTTTAGCCTTGCAGCTTAGTTATCAACTTTTAAAATAAAATCTCTGAAATGGTCATTATTTCAGCGTGGAAGAGGAGTTCCAACGCAAGCGCGCGAGGGAGAAGGCCAACATTCGGCAACAGCTGCGACTCGTCAGCAGCGGCGCCGCCAGCATGCCCACCACCACGCATCACACCAAAGTAAGATATAATATAGCTAATAACTAACACAACAGTAAATATTTACAAGCACACGCACACAGTGCCGCGTAACAAGATAAGTTGGAGTTGTAATTGGGTAGAGACACCACCATCACCAATCAATTGATGTACTTTTAGGCACTGTCTAAATTAGATTCCCTAACTACTTGACTAAAGAGGAGTTTGTAAAGATAAAAATAAGAACCCTCCAGGTTCTTATTCTACACGACAACTCAATTGAAATGTGCTCAGCAAAGTGCTTCCAAAGAAACATAAAATTTTACTTTCAGGTTTTCAGGAATTTGGTTTTAGGCGTCTAAATTCTTCAATAAATGGTTCCACTAACTTTGTTTGAAGTGGCGCCACGAATTCGTTTCTTTAATTGTTATTAAGTAACATAAGTAATACCAGAACATTACACTTGCAGTGTAACATTCCACCAATGCCAACTCAATTAACATCGCGGTATAATCACTTAGATGATTTAGATCATTCGCCTCAGCCTTGCTTGTGATTACATAACCTACATGCACCTCAAGCGTCATTGGCAGGCCGTAACGTAGCCTGTTAATATTGCATTATTTGTTTATGTTAATGTTGACATAAATACTAAAGTACGGCGCGTGCCCACGCGTTCGTTAACGCACTTCGGTAGTGACGAAGGGTATTCGGAGCTATAATTTATAGCATTCCTCTAATAAATTAAAAGAGGTACGATCCACGATAATACAGGGTGTTTGGCGCATCGTGTGCCAAAATGATTTGGCGGATAGAATGGATCATTTCCTATATTTTAAGCCCCCATAACACATTCCATGCCAGGCGGCTACTTTTATATTAATTTTTAGTAATTTCACCAAAATACCCAAATCGCATCATTTAATTTCAATTTAAAAAAAACTACTAGGTGTAGCCTCAAAATAAATATTTTTTGAAGTTTTTACCTGCTTTGAACTTATTATAAAGTAAAAAAAAGGTTCAAAATTCAAAATTTGAATATCAGTCCGAGTAGAGTCAATGCACTAATTTAAGGAATTTGTGAAGTTGTTGTTATTATTTAAACAAGATTAGTATACCGTTTGAATGGGGATAGACTAGAAAAGTTTTGATAAAATCCGAAGATCGCTATCTCTTTTATTTTTTTTATTATAGCCATGTAAACTTAATTGTTCAGTCCATTTTTAACTTTTCGGAAAACTTCAAAGCTGAATTTAAAAAAAAACTAGATGATATTTGCCAGTAAATTTAGATTTGATGCAACCCTACATCAATGCACGTAAAAACAAAATATTTACTTTGAGGCTATGCCTAGTAGTTTTTTTAAAATCGAAATTAAATGATACGATTTGGGTATTTTGGTGAAATTACTAAAAAAAATCATATAAAAGTAGCCGCCTGGCATGGAACGTGTTATGGGGGCTGAAAATATAGGAAATGACCCATTCTATCCGCCAAATAATTTTGGCACACGATGCGCCAAACACCCTGTATATTGACACTAAAACCCAATTGCTTGACAGGTCAATTGAAGTAGGTATAATCCAATGAGTATGAATCGATATTTAATTAGGCATAGGTAGTGTTATTGTTTGAGGCTTAATATTTATGAACTTTTATTTGTGAACCCATGCCCGTCACAACTTTACCGATCATTTTCCACTAGAAGACTGTGTGTCACTAAACAAAACCTACTTTTTCCAGTTTTGTTGTCAGCACACATTGTAAGATGACTTTATTAAAAAAACACATTTTCGTATAATGACGGTCTTGTACCTTAACCTTGTGCCGATTACAGCATATAAACCTAAACTCAAAGCATCTTTTGCAACAGACACAACGACCGGTCTTGGCTTGCGCCGCCCGCCCAGGCACCTCGCGCGACCTTCAACAGTTCGTTGGTCCACCTAGTGGGGAGCCTACCCAAACTACGTCTTCCGGCTCGTGGTTGCCACTCGAGAATTTTTCTGTCCCAACGGCCATCAGCTCTGCAAGCTTTGTGCCCGCCCACTGCCACGATTTTAGCGATTCTGCGGGCTATGTCAGTTACTTTGGTTCTCCTGCGGATCTCCTCATTTCTGATTCGATCACGCATGGAAACTCCGAGTATAGTACGCTCCATCGACCTTTTTCGCAGGACCGGTCGTTGTGGAAATTTTGTCCAGCAGTGGACGTCATTCGACTGTAACGAACGAACGATAGTCTCATATACTGGTGTCTGTAGGTACTAAGAATCCAACATAAAGTGAACTGTTTCCTTGCTTACAGACGAGGGACGAGCCCGACGGCTCGTGCAGAGACTCGCCGGCGCTGGAGCGGCCGCGAGAGAGGCGGCAGGGACACAGCAACGCGTCCTCGGAGATCAGCGGCAGGAGCAAAAGCACTACGCCGGTGAGTTGGAGTTATTTCTTTTCAAATGTGACATCGTCAATATAAGCAGTAGGTAATCATTATTTGTCGAATTATAATTTGATAGGCCCTAAGATTATTCGGGTCGCTGAAAATAATGCCTGTAATTCAAAATCCATTTGACAGAAATCTTATGAAACTACCTACCTACCTAGAATTTGGCGGAATAAGGGAGTACGCAAACGTTTACTTCTTACTACCGACGCGGAACACCATCAAACAGAGTCGTTGTAATGCTAATGTTGATTGATGCTATAGTCTGGTCCGTGAGCACGTAGAATTTTGTCCAATGACCCCAAGCTACCCATCCTTATTGCTCGCGCGTAATTATGTTGCTATCGCGCTCGAACACTCACTGCAAGTGCCACTCGCACAGTCGCGACAGCAACATAATTACGCGCGAGCGATAAGGATGGGTAGCTAGGGGTCATTGGACAAAATTCTATGTGCTCACGGACCGGGCTTTAGAAGCAACTCGGCACAAAGTGTCTGCGTTTGCGCAATTTTGTAAGCCCGTGAAGCAGAGAAGAAAGGAGACAAGAGAAGTGTATTTTTAACCTTTCATTATTTTCCTCTTCAGTTTGGATATGATTGGTCACAACTCTCGTTATTTAGTCCGCCAATTACAATACATCATTAACTATCTAATAAGAACCTATGTCCTCAGATCCGCTGCGTGGAGCTGAGCGAGTGGCGCACGGAGAGCGAGGCGCGCGTGTACCGCGACTGGGGCTCCGCGCACGCGCACCCGCCCGCCTGCGCGCGGATGCCCATGTCCACGCACGCCGCCTACAACGGTCAGTCACAACTTTACCGTAACTTTAGCGCACGTCAGTCAGTCCACAACTTAACCGTAACCATAACCGTAACCTTAGCGCACAGGGAGCGAGCCCGCCTGCGCGCGCATGCCCATGTCCACGCACGCCGCCTACAACGGTCAGTCACAACTTTACCGTAACCATAACCGTAACCAGCGCACGGAGCGAGGCGCGCGTGTACCGCGACTGGGGCTCCGCGTCAGTCCACAACTTAACCGTAACCATAACCGTAACCTTAGCGCACGAGGAGCGAGGCGCGCGTGTACCGCGACTGGGGCTCCGCGTCAGTCCACAACTTAACCGTAACCATAACCGTATCCAGCGCACGGGGAGCGAGCCCGCCTGCGCGCGGATGCCCATGTCCACGCACGCCGCCTACAACGGTCAGTTCATCACACTACTATAGCTTCTTCTTCTTCGTGTAGAGTGAAAAGTGTAGCACTCTTGGCAGAGTCGTTGTGGTCGTCATACAATCCGTCGCCATTCCTCCTACATTGCCTTCTTGTACACTCATAAAGTGGACCATTGAGTGCGATTTTAACCTCACCAATCCAGCGCACGGGTGACTTGCCTTCAATCTTCCACTGCAACAAAGTCGTTCAACAGATGTCGTCTCCAAGTATGATATGGCCAAAGAAAGCGAGAATACGACGACAACGATGGAAGAAAGCCAGGGAAAGCACTTTTCCCACAGAAATTCGTCATGGAAGACACTATACCATAGATTACTTCACAAACTTTACCATCATTCAGTCCTTGTTAGTTCACGTCACCGTAGATCATTTGTTAGAGCTGGCGTAGTCAATACAATAGCATGGCCTAATCTGGACTGGGCAGGTTCAGTCCAGATTAATACTGCATTTCCACCAGAGATGTGCCAGGATGCGTAGCATTCCTTTACCGAGACGAGGTAAGTGAAGCGATTCCATTGGTTGATTGGTTCTTTACAAACACATCCCTCGCTACGCATCCTCGTACATCTCTGGTGGAAATGTAGCCTGAGAAGCCGTCGATTCGATTGAGACATGTCCAACGCCTATACTTAGTAGCTTATAAAAAAAACTTAGCTTACTGCTGGGATGCCTCTCTAGTTTCTGCTTTCGGCCTTATATCTAACTACATCCCATTTTATATCACAAAATCCCCGCATTTTTTCTACCTAGGTCCTACTCCGATCAAATTATCATACCCATCACATTACCAGTGCTAAACGCAATCAATCATTTGATATAGTGTTGTATTCGCCATGTTACTGGCCACAATAGTTGCGGCGGAAGTACATTAGCACGTCGCTCCCATAAACGCGGCGGCGACCTTGCGACCGGAATACATTCAGGTTGTATTATATTATGTAGGACATGGCCAATAGCTTAAAATACTCGTTGATGTGGAGTCGATGTTTGATTAAGGAATTGACCCTAAAACCCTGGCCCCCTTGTAAATAACCCTAAATACGCCACTGTACGTCACCACCACGTTTCTGGCACTGTAGGTAGACAATGTAACATTTGATTTTAATCTAAGATTCCAAATCAGCAGAACTCTAACCTGTTAGCAGACCAAGAAATAAATGTATTAAGATGCTCCAAGCTTTGTAGTTCACACCAGTACATAATCTTATAAAATCGTTAAATAAAAGACTGAGAAAAGAAACTCGGAGAAGTTTCTTACTCTGCTTCTTCTCAGCACTGATCCACATCAGCGTCCCGAAACAGTGGTAGAGTTATGGGATGTGCAAGTGTTCTTTATGAGATATCTGCAAAGTTTTCTCTTCTTCTTAGTCGGACACTCTTGTCAGAGTGGTGGTGGTTGCGCTGACGAGGTACATGGTGGGGTGATGTTATCTCCGAGGGTAGCTCTCCTGGCGATGTGCTTCCATTTCTGACGGTTAGAGGCGTCGCGAATACATTGGACCATGGTGGACTCAGTGGCCTTCGTGGTGGCGTCTATCCAGCGGGTTGGTGATCGACCGCGTGCTCTCCTGCCTTCCACCTGGCCCTGAACTACCAGTCTCTCCATCGAGTTCTCATTTCTAGAGACGTGACCAAAGAATTTCAGTATTCGTAGTTGCACAGTTGACGATAGTCTGTCTTTAACATGAAGCTCTTTGAGGATGGATACATTGGTGCGAAATGCCGTCCACGGGATCTTTAGCAGGCGTCTCTAGCACCACATCTCCAATGCATCCAATGCTAAGTTTTAGCCTACAGTAAACTACTATTGTAGGAACTTGCAGACAACCACAAAGCACGATCTCCAATTTTTTTTATCCAACCACTGACAGCAGCTATCTTCATGAGGTCGTAGGTCCTGATGAGAAGAGATAACTGACTGAGAATATTGAACATGCGTTTTAACCTTAAATTCCTCCTCAGCGGTGGAAGTAGAAGCGTTCAGCGGCAGCCCGCGCTCGGACAACTACCGGCTGGAGTTCGCGCGCGGACGCTCGCCGCGCACGCCGCGCCCGCCGCGCCTGCTCGCCGCACGCTCGCCCTCCACCTCCGGCTCCGAGCTCAGCCTCCGACAGCCTATTAAGATCAGGTACATTGAAGATTACAGTATACCTAAAGCCCGGTCTGTGAGCACGTAGAATTTTGTCCAATGACCCCAAGCTACCCATCCTTATCGCTCGCGCGTAATTATATTGCTGTCGCGACTGTGCGACGGGCGCCCGCAGTGAGTGTGCGAGCGCGACAGCAACATAATTACGCGCGAGCGATAAGGATGGGTAGCTTGGGGTCATTGGACAAAATTCTACGTGCTCGCAGACCAGACTATAGATAGGTAAACTAATTCAGCCACTTTGATTCTACAGGGTGGAAACGATAAGTGATCTTACTCAATTATTTCTAAACTATACAATATATTGAAAAAGTGTTTATGTTTACTGATTCCGAAAGTACTTCATGAGCTCCAATGCTCCATGAGATATCAATAATACTTTTGTTACAGAATTGGCTAGAAATAATCGAATGATATTACTTCTCTTTACGAGTTAGTGAGTAGTTCGCGCGTGATTTTAATGCAAAACGCCAGAAGCCAAATTTGTTTAAGAATGATCACAAACTAGTTTCATAAAGTAGCCGTCATAAACTTATAATTAATGGTAAATATGAGAGCTATATCAAGCAAAGCTGCACAATACTCATTCTCAAAATAATGTAGGTACGTATTCCTACTTATATTGTGCCCGAGTTTCTTACGCCACTTCCACTCTTGCCGTCACTTCTATTGCCATGGAGTGGTTATGGGTAAGCTATGTTGAGATTTGTTTAAATGCCTGTAATATGGCTTACATACAAGACGAACTGAACACTGTTGCCGGTTAACTAACTATGACCTGATTAGTACATCAGGTGATGATTTTGCATGACTTCCTTATTTGGTGACAAGACTCTCCCAAAACGCATGAGAATGTTAAAATTAGGTAATATGTCGATTTTTTACGACTTATCGCTTGTATCCACGGTTGACGAATGGGTTTTTATGAATATCTGCTAGCCGCAGTCAAATTATAATAGTGGCATTTCTGGCAGCGAATGTGACTGCAAAGTAAAGGTCACGACCACACTATGCGTTTATGCACAATAAAGAAAAGTTCCCCGGTTTATTGCGATTTTCTCCATTTAAAACGTCACTACAACGCATAGTGGGGTCATGACGTAATTAGTTTGATATTAATTATGTTAATTAACATGAATGTATTTCCCCAAGGTGGTGAGATAGCGGTTTGTAGCGCTATGCTTAACCCTTAACGCCTTGCGACGCATACGGTGAGTGCTTGTGCTTATTTGACCCCGGTTTGATAAGATCCTTGGGCGGATTCTATTCCTCCTCCTTGCATGGGACCCTTACCTAATAATTTGTATCAGACATCAAAAATGATGCATAATTAAAATTCCTCAATGCTAATGAAAAATGCCCATTTTAGCCAGTAATTTATTCCAAGGTATGATTAACAAAAAGGTAATTTTGTAATTTGTATAAATCTACAGTAACATGATAAAATTTATTGAATCCGCCCATGTAAATATCTAGTGGTCTTGATTCCCTTAAGTCCTTAAGCTTTTATGTAGAACGCCAGTAGAACCAAAGCTTTTAGAAACTTTCTAACCTGAAACATTCTTAGATGTAATCTTACTTTAAAAATATCCTCATTTAATTTTGTAATAAATAAATTAGACCCTCTCGCCTCTTTCTATTCCAGAGCATGACTCAAATTTTGCTTCTCAAATCCTTTTTAGACCTTTTCAAAATAAGTCTATCAAAAGTACTATTCTTTGAGACATTTTATAATAATTATAAAATTGTATTTAAAGTAACCCTCCACACGCCCACGGGATCAGCAGAGAGTCAACTAAAGAGGAGCCGGAGGAGCCCGCCATCGTCCCCACTCTTCGGCCGTCCGGGCCGGCGCGGGCCACCGTCGCCATTCGTTGACCGACTGTCGACGCGTGAGGACGTCTGAATTATTCGCGATGGCGACGAAAGAAAAACGTGAACTGTATTTACTCAGTGTCGAACAGATTTATCAATGAGTAAATCCATCACAGAACTGTCTTGGCTCGAGTTAGATAGTTAAGAATTTGTCTACTGCATCAACTGAACAATAGTTATGTCACTTGGGGTATGTACTCATATTGCTCAATTCTAAAGGGTTCATATTTGTCTAAATAAGAATTGAAAACAAAACTTAGTAAAAAGTTTTTAAACTAGCAGACTTGGTTAGAAACAGGTCATATTTGAACCGAAAGTTGATGAGGGAAGGCGGGCAAAACGAAAGGATTTCCTGCAGTCGTCACGCTAGCCCCGTGCCCTGTCACTCAACATTTGGGTCAGTTCTGTCAGTCAACCTGTAAATGCTCCGGTCGCTCGTTTTGTTTGTTTATATACTCGTAGGCACCACTTTTAATGAGTTAGTTGTATTTAACATTATCTTATGTAACTTAGACGTAGTTAGATCTATTTAATTATTAATTTTCGTGAATTTATTTTTTGTTGCTAATTTTGACTCCGATAAGTGCTTTAATGTCGTTTTCTGTATAGTTAGAGTAAAGTTTTAATGTAAAAATACGTATATTCGTTTGTAATAAGTCAAGTTTAGCTTAAGCGATCATAAACAATGCAATAGCTCTCGTCTTCCAATGTAATAATTATAATTACTCAAGCTTTAATATAGACTAGAAATATACGTATTAAATCAGGTGCTATTACTTAGATAACGTATTATCGAACTGTATTGATTGTATCCGAATGTTATTAGATTCTTAAGAAACGCCTATGAAGGTGGAAAAGTATTTCCGAATAATATTTCACAGCGACACAATGAAGACATTCAGGAGGATTAATATTGTTACCTTTTGGCTGCGAGTAACCTTTCAGGCCGATCAATCATAACTTTTATACCTCTACACAGTAAATTATATGCTAGGGGTGCCAATCCTTAGTACATATCGAATCGAATCGAAATCATAATGTTAATGGAAAAAGGTTGCAAATCCAATCCAAACGTAAATTACATTAATCAATTTCAAAATTTGCAGCAGGCCTGCTTTTGATTGTTTACTGCTTTATATCAATGTAATTGAAAACTCTTTCATAAACTAAATTAATTCACTAGGTACGAAATAACTAAGTAGCAATAGATACGAGTAAAAAATACATAAATATTTTGTTGTGACATGAAATATGATCGTCATAAAACTGGCACCCCTGAAGGGGTGTGGAAGACCAGGCGCGGCAAGTGGGTTAACGACGCCAAGCCTGACCACGCAATCGCTAATGAATACTTTTGTTTGGCCCAACGCAGGTTATACCAATCACTCATAGAACAAATAAAACAAATGAAAGGTCATTTTCCAAGCAAAGATAGTGTTCGAAAAGATATCGCGAGATCGAAATGTTGGATATTTAAGCGTATTTAGTGCCGTTTAGTGGTCGCTACCATCCGGGCAACATGGAAAGCATTGGGGGAGGCCTATTTTCAGCAGTGGACGTCCTATGGCTGAGATGGTGATGATGATGATGATGAGTGCCTTTTTCCTGTGATGCGGATTTCAGAACGCGTGCGGATTCTGGTCTCTCTAATTTGTAGCGTGCGTATAACCACGCTGCTGTTTGCGTGCGTGTAGCCCGCGTATTGGAAAAATGTGCATGAAATAATAAAATGCCGCCCGCATGCGGACTAGATACGCACGCGTGTCGAAATCCACATCACAGAAAAAGACACTTATGCCCGTTTTCACCATCAATCCCTAATTTTTAAGTGACCCCTTATGGTAACAAATAACAGGAATTTTGTTTACATAGGGGTCACTTAAAAATTAGCGATTGATGGTGAAAACGGGCATTACTCTATTCTTTTTTTGGCGACGATTCTAACTAAACGAATAATTACCAACTTTCTCCATTCGTAGAGTTCCAGACATATTTTTGTCAAATAATTTGGGTTGATGGCACATTTCAAGTATTACAAAAGCAAGGTTATAACTGCTATGGTTTTACCTATGAATATCAAAGACGCATTTAGAAATTAGTTTCATTGTCTGCGTGTAACAATAGGTTTATTACAATAAATAATGTAATGTCAATCTTTACTCGACAGCCAAATAATAAAGTAATAATGTTAATAATTGAAACACATACTCATTTACTGATGCAAACAATAAGTAAGTTATGATTATTTGTTTTACAATAATAACAGGTGCAATATACGCATACATTGTAAGAAACTTTTTACGAAATATTAAATAGTCGCTCAATCATGTATAAATTATATCTGTATAAAGCACGAATATTAATCGTCAAAGCATATCCCATGTTATTCATGTTTTATATAAACTATACGCCTAAGTGTACATAAATATAACGAATTGGTGCATGTATATAAATAGTACATAAGATATTGTTTATTCAACATGTAATAAACATTTGTATTTTTGATAATGTGTATAATTTTACAAGCTTGAAATAAACAATTAACTAAGTTTCATCTAAAATCGCTTAGATTACGAATTATATTTTGACAACAACTTTGGTAAAGTAAGCATAATTTTCGGTTGAATAAATAATGACGTATGAAATGTCCAGTCACATTAGTCTTGTTATGTAAACACATTAGGTACATTCCTTGTCAAAAATGTAGAGCAAGAAAAGTCATAAGTAAACGTGGTGTTTACCCATCGATAATCAAAAGCCCATTAGGCCTGAACTTTTCCACTTCGGTCAACGCTCTTACTGAAAGCTCCTGAAAAGCGTTAATAATAAAAAATCCTACGAACACAACATAATAACACATTACACTGCTCCTTCAACAAACTATTTATGCTATAAACTTCACTAAAACTGATCAATGTACACGAAACATACAAACTCTTTCGATAACAAAGCGCATGCGTGAAAAATAATAGAAAGCTTTTGGAGGGAAAGTTCAGTTTAGTACGAGCTTTCATATCGGACACGCTCTAGCTGGAATAAATTAGTTTTATTGTTGTGGTAGTGTGCTATTAAGTTTACATACGTTATTAATTAACTGCAAAAAGCAGTATTGATTTTCAAAACGGAGTATAATTATTAGATTCAAACTAATCAGAAGTAGATCAAAATAATAAAATATACGAACTTTACAATCCATTCAAGTGATTTAATAATTTCTCGTCACAAAGCCTAAACTTTTACGCAAATAAAGAACAACAAAATTGAAAACAGTTGAACTTATTTTATAACAAATACTATTCTAAAGAAGCAAACACACTCACCGACCGTGGCATTTGAAGACGTGCCTTTAGGGTCCGGCGGGTCCGCCGTCCCTCTCACAAGGACCTCGTCTCGGCAGTGCATAGCGTGCGCGTACAAAGCCAAGCTGTTACCGGAGATCCCAGAACCGGCGCCGCCGGTCTACAAACCCCCGACGGCGCCGCCGGTATTGACAACCGCGCCGGTGTTGACCACCCCGCCGGTGTTGGCCACGCCGCCGCCGGAAACTGTGGTCCCGTTGGAGCCGGTGTTTGAGCGACTGTCGCCGCCGAAGCCGAGAGAAATGGCGGCCAAGCCGGAGAGCGAGCGGGAAGCGCTGGAGGATAGAGACCCGAATAATCTCAATCAACATGTACAAGTAAGTAATAACAACCACCTAAGCCTTGTTTGAAAGGTAGGAGGAGGTTGTTTTTGCAAATTTAGCCTGCCTGAAAGTTAGTGGTTCGAGACCACAGTCCATGCACTTATGCGACACAATAAAAGCATATTAATTGTCCCATACTGTACTTTTGGCAACAAATCTTTTACAACACCACAACAACGCCTTGTCCAGCATTAAAAAAAAGCCAATATCCTACTAGACGCAGCTCACGCCTCAGTTACAGTTAAGAGAAAATCAAAACATGGTATAGGTATGGTATAGTTAGACATTGAAGGTAGAATAAATAAAAGGTCAGTCTGTTCTACTTCTATCTTGCTTCTATCTCAAACAAAATAATGTGCCTTTGTTTAGAAATTATTATAAAACAAAAAGTCCTGAAAACCCCACCCTCGTCATCATAAACTGAGTGGGCGACGGTGATAAATGATTTTTATGTGTACAATGCTAATTCGCACCGAAATAGAATTTACATTTAACCACCGCGACCGTCTGAAGTGGGGAAAGGTCAAGTGTTTACATAAATTTACGGGTAACCTTCCATTGGTGCTCCATCCAGGAAACATTGCTGGAATGCTGACATATGATAAACTCTTTTAACGAAACATTGCTTGAATGTTGACAAAAGATAACCCTTTTACTTTCGATGAAACAAAATGAGAATGAGAAATGTTCTATAATTTTAACAGGTCTGTAATTTTCATACGATTACGTGCTATTAATTACTGCTTTCAAAGTTGCTTGGTTAAAAACACTTCAATGTTAAAGTTAACAGCCCTCTTATGCAAATCAAATTATAATTACATGGAACAGAACAGTTTAGAGAAAGATTAATAAAAAGCAAAAAACTTTCGTGCGTCATAATGTAGATCGATATTACTCGTAGTTTACAGAACGCCTACAAACACCAAATACATTTGTAGCAATTTTTTTACCTTATGTAGTAAATAGGAAATTGTAGGTGGTGAGACATAAAGCCAAAATACCAAGGTTACAAAGAAGCTAGCTACCCACCCACTACTACCACAACCTACCTGGCAGCTAGTGGGTATGCAATTTTATGAATTTTCCTGAAAAAAGGGCGCGCTTTTCACGCTTTTTGGTTAGATAGGGAAAGAAAATTATTTACAAAAAGTAAATTTTCATTTAAAACAAAAATAAAATCACATAAAGCTATGCAAAAAATATAAAGTTCTTTATTTTTCCGCGGCAATCCTAAAAATAAATCAGAGAGCTGTGTATTTGCAGTCATTAGCGTGCGTGGTGGAGTTACACGCGGCACTTCACCACACTACAAAGTACAAACAATGTGAAACAATGTAGTCGAATTAGCACGCCAGGCAAGAAAATAAATAGTAAATACTGCTAGTATAAAACCAGTTGAAGTTTTGTGAAATCTATACTTTATAAGGCTCTACATTTAGTTGTTTCATATACAAAGCTCACTTAGGCACACGTCTACTGAAATAAGTACATTTAGGCTATAAGTATATTTTTAGAAGTGTAATTTTCAATAACAGTAAAAAAATACTAAAAGAAACTCTTTATCAACTTGTACTTGTTCCCTTGTATTTCTTAAAGTATACCAGTTACGATAGAGCATGAAATAACACAAAAGTAATTCACATTTCTGAAAGTTAAGTCAGCCGCTTTTCTTGATAAACGTTTTTGATTTCTATGCTCGAATACTAATTACAAAAGCTATCGTAACTCCCGTCCAATTCATTTCTTATCCAGTCAAGTTTCATGAAAAATACTTATAAGCCTTTTCTTTAAAAGGCCATTCAGGCATTCCAGGTATGAACTACAGCGCTTCTACAGCTAAAGTCAAATTTGTTGCACCCGCGATGGCAATTTGAACCTTTGTCCTAGCTTTTAAAGTGTCATATTGGAGATTTTGTTAATTAATATAAAGTAAACATATTAAAATGTAGTCTTTCATAGATTAATTTAATTGAAAATGTTTATTATTTAATTAGGTTAAAATAAAACAGGCGTCTAAGTTTTGCACCCGCGATAATGGAATGACCCAAGTTCTATTTTGCAATTAAACTGAAAGTCTGATGTCCACCACTGAAGGTTAGGCGCCCAATTCCAAGACGTCCACAATCTGCTTCAATCTAGAGGTCAATAGGCTACGCCGTGGCCGACAGGGTTTATCATTGATCTTTACAAACTTGTATAACTACCTAACACCTGAAGTTACTTGTGGAAAGTGTAAAGTATACAAATCAATTATTCCAACTATCTAATCAAGTTATAGACTAATAGAGCTTTTAAGTAGCTGCTTCTTCTCTACACTGGCCCATTTATTGTCCTGAAGCAGTGGTAGGGTTAATACTGGGACGTATAAGTGCTTTTTAGGGTTCCGTACCTCAAAAGGAAAAAACGGAACCCTTATAGGATCACTTTGTTGTCCGTCCGTCCGTCTGTCAAGACCCTTTATCTCAAGAACGCGTGAACGTATCAAGCACATGAAATACTCAGGTCTATTGTCCCTTTAAGCTGTGAAAATATCAAACTTCTAAGCCAAGCCAATCAAAAGATACAGCCGATTATGTCGATATTTTCAACAAATTTTCGACACTCGCAAAGGAATCAAAACCTACAGGATACTTCCCGTAAACTCAGAATCTTGAAATTTGGCATAAAGCATTGTCATATAATGCAAATATAGGAAAAATTGCGAAAATTACATTTTTTTAGTTATATAATATAATAAAAATATTTTAATAAAATGAAACTTACTACCTTATTTCTCACGAACGAATAAAGGTATCAAATTGAAATTTATACCAAATACCTAGATCTATTGTCCCTTTAAGAAGTAAAAAAATCAAACTTCTAAGTTAACGCGATCAAAAGATACAGCAGTTTATACCGACACCTTAGACGAATTTCCGTCACACGCTAGGGAATCAAAACCTACAAGGTACTTCCTGTGAACTCAGAATCTTGAAATTCGGCACGAAGCAACGTTATATAGTACAGATAAAGGAAAAATTGCGAAAATGATAAATTTGAAGTTAGTTATATAAAATTTAAAATATTATTTTTGCTTACATGACATAAAATATTTTTTTAATAATTATAAACTTACTACCTACCCTTTTTCACATGAACGCGTAGAGATATTAAAGTTGAAATTCATATCAAACACTTCTTAAATCTAATTGCCTCTAAACTGTGAGAAATTCTAAATCAACGCAAAAATTCAAAACGCTGAGGTAGGTACCTACCTATAATGCAAATATAGGAAAAATAAATAAATAAAAAATAATCATACCGCATATTTTGAAATTCGCCACTACTCGCAACGGAATCAAGTAAGTAATTTGATTTAATACGTCATAAATTGTAAACCGCTACGTTTGTACGGCGGAACCCTCGGTGTGCGAGCCCGACTCGCACTTGGCCGGTTTTTTAAAGCATGTTTGCAGAATCAAATGAGTTTTATGAGAGTATTTGTCCCCAGCGAGATTCAAACTAGCTGCCAAGTAAAGGAATTTTCTCCATACGAGCCCTTTTGAAGTTTGTCCAATGCGTGACCAAACACATTGTTTAAGCAGGTAAACTGATTTTTAGATCTAGACAGAAAATCGGATACCTAGGTCCATTGTAGTAGCGACTATAATCAGGTGATGTCATGGTGGCTAGCGGTCACGCGATCATAAACGCTTTCTTTCTAAGTACTCGAGGGGTTTGTTAACCCTGGTTAGAAAAGGCGAGATTTTCAAACGTCAGTTTTTGTTAAAATGTAAATGAATGGAAATGCGAGAGGAAAATTTTAGTTCAAATATTGAGGGAAGAGAAAAAATTACCAATGCAGAACGAACCTAACTGCACTTCCTACCCAATCAATTAATGGATGTCATAGTCGTATTGTCTGAAAGTGCTTCACCTCTCTAACGTGCGTCCACATAAAAGGGCGCGATAGTTTGTGAAACGAGTTAGTACAAATAACATTACTAGAAACTTACGCCCGTATTCACAAACATTACTATGAGGTCTCACAGTGCGCACTGGGTGGACGCACAGGGTCAAACGCGAACCAATCACACAGCTCTATTCAACGCTGTGCGTTCGATTTGCTGCAACACTTATGCAAGCATCGTTTGTGAATACGGGCGTTAATCTGTGACGTGGATTACATTGTCTACATATAATGGGGTAGTTAAGACGACTGATATTAATGAAAAACAACGCAATCATTTATGGCATTATGTTGAGTTCCTTTCTTACCAAAAATTCTGGTCTGAAGTTCAAGTACAGCCATTTCTATTGTAAGTACCTATTCTATTTTATGTTCTATCGGCATTGACACACTGACACAGCAGTCGGCATTCCCTTTGCTTCAACTATGACACAAAGTATGACATAACGGACGCCATTGGCCTGAATAGTGCATCGATTTCCCATTGTCAGTATATAACGTGCTGACATGGTGTGTCCGATAGAAATTATTAATAGGGGCATACTAAGTACTTAGATAAAAATAAATATTTAAACGTAGTAACTGCTTCTTCTCAGCTGGGCTAGCTTTTAATGTCCCGAAGCGTTAAAGGGCGAAGGGTTAAAGATTTGCAGATAGAATAAGTTATTTTTTTAAATATTTTACGATAGAATCAAAATCAGCAAAGTAGGGTTTAAAAATCCAAACAAACTATAGCACTTCAGTTTAGTATAGGACAGTGAAAATTAATGAAAAGCCCCAATGCGTTCAATTAACAGGGTACAGTTTTCTAAAGAGCTAAAACAAGTAGTATAAAATGAAATAATTCTCAAGGAACTCACCATGTCCGCAGATAGTGTGGGACGACATCATAGGCGAGCCAGAAGGCGCGCGTAGCCCAGAGTGCGCGTGGAGACTCAGCGCGCTCTGTTTCCAGCACGCCAGGAACTGGTGCTACACCTTCCTCGCCGTCCTCATCGCTCCTCCCTGCGCCCTGTGTCTTGGCTGCGGCTTTGCCTGCCTTGCGTTTGAGGTAAGTAGCTAGGTACTCTGGCAAGAGAAAGCAGGCGTGTGGCAAATCTGAGCTACTCTATATCAAGAGGAAGCAGCCAGGTGGCACCTCTGCTTCCAGCACGCCAGAAACTGGTGCTACACCTTCCTCGCCGTCCTCATCGCGCCTCCCTGCGCCCTGTGTCTTGGCTGCGGCTTTGCCTGCCTTGCGTTTGAGGTAAGCAGCTACTCTTCTTCAAGAGAAAACAGATGTGAGGCTCATCTACTGTTAGCACTCCAGGAACTGATGCTACACCTTCCTCGTCCTCTCTGGGCCCTTTGCCTCGGCTGCGGCTTCGCCTGCCTTGCTTTTGAGGTAAGTAGCTACTCTATGCCAAGAGGGAGCAGCTTTGTAGGGTCTCTGCTTCCAGCACGCACGGAACTGGTGCTACACCTTCCTCGCCGTCTTCATCGCGCCTCCCTGCGCCTTGTGCCTTGGCTGCGGCTTCGCCTGTCTTGCCTTCGAGGTAAGTAAAGCAGGCGTGTGGCAAATCTGCTTCCAGTCGCCAAGAACTGGTGCTACACCTTGCTACACCTTCCTGGCAAAATTCATCGCGCCTTCTGCCTCGGCTGCGGTTTCGCCTGTCTTGCTTTCGAGGTAGGTACGTGTCTATTCTGTATTAAGTGGGAGTAGGGCTGGTGCTTCTGCTCCAGCACGCACGGAACTGGTGCTACACCTTCCTCGCCGTCCTCATCGCGCCTCCCTGCGCCCTGTGTCTTGGCTGTGGCTTCGCCTGTCTTGCATTTGAGGTAATCTACTATATCAAGAAGGAGCAGCTTTGTAGGGTCTCTGCTTCCAGCACGCACGGAACTGGTGCTACACCTTCCTCGCCGTCCTCATCGCGCCTCCCTGCGCCCTGTGTCTTGGCTGCGGGTTCCCCCTGCCTTGCTTTTGAGGTACGTGTCTATTCTGTTTTAACCACAGTTTTTAGGCACCAGCCCTGCTTCCAGGGCTGGTGCTTCTGCTCCAGCACGAAAGGAATTGGTGCTAAGCCTTCTTCGCCGTCCTCCCTTTGCCTCGACTGCGGTTTCGCCTGTCTTGCATTTGAGGGTACGTATCTATTCTGCCAAGAAGGAGCAGCCGTGTAGGTTATCTACTTCCAGCACGCCAGGAACTGGTGCTATACCTTCCGTCAGAAGCCAGACAGCACGCCAGCTGCGTGTGGCGTTTCTGTTTCCACCACGACAGAACTTCGTCCTGCTTTGATGCAATTTTCCATCTTTCTGCATTACTTTTCTACCACCATTCAACGAGCCCACAATTAATATCTCTTGTGATAGATACTCTACGATGTACGCCTGTAAAATAGAAGTATTAATTACCCGCAATATTATTTTGACAAATCAGCGGTATTTTTACAAATAGCAGTAATAAAACCCCCACCCGCGGGTCGTTGAACCGTAATCCGTATGTAATTACTATTTAGGATCACATTTCGGTTCGTGCCGCATGCTACGGTCACTGTGACGGCCGTGAAGCCTCGGCCATTACAATAATTGGCACTGCTTTGTGCCGTCCCGAATTGTTTGGCCAAGTGTAAACTGACAATGTTAAATATGGCGGCACGCTACACTTATTAATAGGTATTTTTGGTAAATCTAATAAAGAACTGAACGGAAAGGAAAAAATATGGTAGGTAGTAGTTATTTTCAAACTTAACTTACACTCAAGTTAAATAAAAATCTCTTTTACTAAAAGATAAATCGATGCGTAAAATTATTTACTTATGAAGGTAGTTGAACTGGAAACTAAATAAACCCACGACAAAATAATTAATGAAACAATATTGCATCTCTTAACGTTAACAAAACTTTTGCTTTTTGCTCACCTGCCCAGTAAAATTGAACGTTTCCAAAAATGTAGGTCTTAAGTCTTAACTCAAATCCCAACGACACTTTTTCAAATCACAACAGTCACTTTGGCTTTTCATCTTCTTTTTCAGCAAATCTGGTGCACGGCGCCCTGCCTTCGCTGCGTGAAGATCTACTTCGCGTCTCTCCGTACCATGGTCATGTCTTGCATGGCCGCCACGGTGGTGCCGGCAGCAGAAGCAGTCGGCCATGTTTGCAGACATATCCGCGTGAACATGCGACGGGACGCGCCAGAGGAGCGCGACCTCCTTGTCGTGTAGTGTAAACGCACCTCTAGTGATGGGACGAACTCGATTGTGTTCAATTTTAAAGTCAATCGATTTTTAAATGATAAACGATGAGTGAAATAAATGTGGATTTAAATACAGACTAAAGTGTGAATTTAAAACAGACATTATTAAAAATATGTTAAATGCTTATAAGTGCCTTTATAAATCTATAGTAAAATAATTAAAATATTAAATATTTCACATTTTGAAACGTTTTATGCACCAAGTACTAAAATAATTACTAATAATACATAATTATCAATAATATTTATTAGATTCTATTAAATTACCAATAATATGTTTTAATCAGTATAAAAATTAATAAACATGATATTAATAATATTAATGTGCGTATACCTACTAATGATAAAAAAGTATTTAAAATAAGTAAAATTACAGCAATTTTATATTACAAAAGTATTTAATTAAAGTTATCTGTTTTACAAGTATTACTGGTATTATTTAATAACAACATAAGTTGTTTAATAATTATTCCAAGCCCCCGCGTCCGATCTTATCATAGCCATCAACTGTTTAATAAGCCAAGCCAAGCCAAACCTGTCAAGAAGCCACATATTCAGGTCAACGAGCAGCCAGATTGTTTTGAGTGCAATATTAAGGTGAGTGCCCCAATAACCCTTGCCCGGCAAATGGACCCCGCACACGCCATAGCTGTGTCGCCATTATTATATTAGTAATTAGGATAAAACACGAAACGGTAGCTATGTCTTACGAACAAAAACATAAGCTTAGTTTATTATAGGGTGTTATTAACTTTATTGCATGTTAAAATAATGAAGTGGGTAATTTAGCAATGACTTTTCACTTTACACAAACTACCTTTTAACTTTTTAGGAGTACTTAAATCTAAAAAGTTTGCACTTATAAAGATCTTAAGCTGTAAAAGTAGCGAATTAACAAATAATGTTTTTATTTCAGGAAATCAAAATCAAAATTTAATCAAGGTAAATCGAGTAATTGAAAACCTTTTTCATAAATTCACTGATTCACGTCACTAGACGTCGTCTTTTTTCGTCGTCCAGCCAAAATTGGCGGGAAATAAAAAATATAATCTGTTGCTTTTCCATAGTGGAAAAATATTATTTTTTGGAATAGCCAATTTATACAAGTTGTGTTGTGAACAAACACTGATTCACAAATCTTTAAAATTGCTGTAATGATGACTGATAGCAGTAATTTTGGTAGTGTGCAAACAAATGTGGTTCGGCAGCCTCACACCAGTAGTAGTGCCACAGTTCCCGGTTCGTCCCAAACGGATAATCATTTTGTAATTGCTAAATGTCGGAGGTAAGGGTATCTTTTTATTGTTTTTAAACTTTTAACCAAAGTTTTATTGAAAAAGTCATAATACTTAGCACGCATACCTACCCAATTATTTTTACTTTGTCACAGAAATACAGATGTTCCACCAAACCAGAACGCTACTAACAATCAAGAATCTACGGAAGATTCGGACGTAGAAGAGGTAAATTGAAAACATTAAATTACAGCGTTTGTATTTGTATGGTAGCTATCTAAACGTCGTTGTGAAATAGAACCCTAAAAAATTACATACATAATACAAAAACAAATGCCACGATGCAAATAACTAAAGGCAAGTCATCAACTTGTTACTAACTAACCTCCTTTTATGTAGGTACAGGTACCTAAAACCGGTATTAGGTGATTGATAACAGTATTTTAGTAAACATATTTTTAATATTTCACATGATACGATAGCGCCCGTTTCAAATATGAAAATCACGGGGGAAGATTAATGGTGTTTCAAATTTACGACGTTAATTAAGTCGGTAATTAATTTGGGTTGTTAATTAACAGAAAATACTCGTCGTGTACTGCCGAGCCGGGAAGTTGGGGGCCGCCTACTACACGCTACAGACGGGAGAGGTGGGTATAATAATTATGTGAAAAAAATGCATAGAAACTTCTGAAACAAATGAAACCACCACAAAGTTATCACAATAAATTGCGATCCACCTGAGATTCGAACCCAGGTCATGCCATGTCAGATGAAAACTAATCTAACTAGGCCTCCATAAAGTCCTGAAAATTCATTCAGCAGGTCCTGAAACCAAAATTAAATAATACCTACTAGACACACCAGAAAGTAGATTTGTGTGGCCTAATGCTATGGCGGGTCATAATCAGTGTCATAAGGTTAAAGCCGTTCTCCTATTATACGTAAGGTCATTAGAAAAAATATTGTGTCAATAATTCTTCGTCTAATCTATGTAAGACTACTTATGTACCTGGAATTACGCAAATAAAGAAATTTAATTTGATTTGATTTATTATTCTTGACCTCTCCAGAATAATGCGTTAATAATTCTGCTTACCATTCTTGACCTCTCCAGCTCCACATTCTAGATGAAATCGTAGACCGTCCACCAGAGTTCCTGATGTTTCTAAACCTGTTCCGGCAAGTGGCTCCGTCCAGGGTGCTCCTGGACGGCAAGACGCAGGGCGCCTTCGTGCAGGCCGTCAAGAAGACCGTCTTTGACTGTGACGGAAGCGGCGAGGGCTCTTGCAAGCTCATGTTCATATCAGCGAGAGAGTACAGTAAGTAGACAGTCAGATTAACCAAATGATAAAAAGGTATTTATAATTTGTTAGAGATTGTGAAACCCCACTGAGTGACACTGAGTGAAAAACCACTTATCCCCCTCCAAAGTTATTGCTTTCCTTTCCGAATTAGTTGGTAATGATGCGGCACCATTAAACTTAATGAAATCTAAAAAAATTGTTGATCGAGTAGGCGTGTTATGAAGTTGATAAATTGTTTAATCAGTATTTATTATAGCATTAACATGAATTTGTATTTATTTACGAGTGTACCAATTAATCACTATAGTGTTTAATCTGTGGTTTAACCTTGTTATGTAGTAATGAGGATTCTTCCTGTACAATATTGTTTCCGTGTTTACTAAGAATACTATCGTTAGATCCCAGTTGTTAAATTGGGATAGTGTTGTAGTTACTATGTTTGTTTCGGTATCTAAATTCGATAAGGCTACTCCTCCGCCAAGCACCTATTCCTGTGGATATCGTAGGAGGCGAGTAAGAAAGAAACATCCCGGAAGCATCCCTATCGGTTTTCTACAGGCTACACTTCGGAGAATGTGCGAAAGAATTACACGAATTGATTCCACCAGCCCCCTTCCATCATCGGGGAACCAGACGCAGGTTAGCGTATCATCCCTATATTGTTGACATTCCACCAGCTCGCACTAAGCGTTTCGATGACTCTTTTATAATGCGAACAGCTAGGGACTGGAATTCGTTGCCTGCTGCTGTCTTTCCCGAAAACTATAATCCGGGCCTCTTCAAGGCGAGAGTGAATAAGCACTTACAGGGCAGATATGTACCATCCTAGACTGCATCCCACTTAACATCAGGTGCGATTGTGGTCAAATACCTGCCTTGTTATGCATAAAAAAATAAAATAAAAAAAAACACGCGAACATCAAAAGTCCCCTACCCGTCTGGCTAGGTGGCTAGCGTGGAAGTGCAAATCCTCCATTTGCCTCTGGTAAATTGTAGAAAAAATTCCTGTAGTAGAGAATTAACGACCTAATGACTCCTAAATATTCCCTTTGTCGTTACCTGTACTGGATTAAATGACCTGACGACTTTTAACTACATCCATCAGGTTTCGAAGCCTGCAAGCGCCGCATCCTCACACTGTCCCTCCCACACGAACCTCCCAACTGTTCCGAAGACGAGCGCACTCTCTTCCTCCGGACAGTGGTGGACTTCAACCAGACACAAAGCGTGCACGCTTTAGGCGCCCTCCTGCGGTATCTGGACCTCAACTGGTCCTCGCTCTGCATGGACCTGCATAGCAAGCCGCAGTTTTTGAGGTTGAAGAAGATTTCGCTGTAGGTTTAATTCAGTTTGTCTATGAGGTCTAAGACTAATTATACATATGGAAAGTCATTCAAGAAAGTCCTTGGTAATGTCAATCGGAACCGATTTCTCAAGCAGCATAAATATGAGTTTTCGGTCAAACGGATTTTCGATGAAATGACTCATCCATAAAAAAGGCCTTTGGTGATATAAATGATATGGTGGTAGAGGCGATCAGTCCTAGATCCTTTTCTAACATTGTAGTACTAAAACGACCCAGTTAAAATACCGGTTTGATACTTACTGGATACAGTTTTAAGAAATGAAGCTTAGGTTTCATACCTAGTACCTATTATTGGCAGTTTTCCGACAAATCCATGGTTAAAATATACTAACAAAGCCTACCTACCTACTTACCTACTAAGGTCAGGTACGACTTTAAAGAAAGGGAAGACTAAAAATCCTTCCCATCACAGCGCAGACATAGTAACCATGGACGAGGACACGTACCGCGGGCTGCAGATCTTCAGCTCAGTATCGCACCCCAGCGGCTTCAAGCGCGGCGTGCACGGCTCCAACAAGGAGGGCCTCAGCCTGTTCTACGTGCTCAGCAAGTGCAGCTCCAAGACTGGACAGAGCAGGATGCGGTAAGAGTGTTCCACTTCATGGCAGAACCAAGAGTATTTTATAGCAGAACCTCTCAACCAAAGGACATCCACTGCTAGACGAAAGCCTAAACAAGGAAAGACTTTAAAACACACTTCCCCATATAGCGCTGACATAGTAACCATGGACGAGGACACGTACCGCGGGCTGCAGATCTTCAGCTCGGTGTCGCACCCCAGCGGCTTCAAGCGCGGCGTGCACGGCTCCAACAAGGAGGGCCTCAGCCTGTTCTACGTGCTCAGCAAGTGCAGCTCCAAGACTGGACAGAGCAGGATGCGGTAAGAGTGTTCCACTTCATGGCAGAACCAAGAGTATTTTATAGCAGAACCTCTCAACCAAAGGACATCCACTGCTAAACGAAAGCCTGAACAAGGAAAGACTTTAGCACACTTTCCCATATAGCGCTGACATAGTAACCATGGACGAGGACACGTACCGCGGGCTGCAGATCTTCAGCTCAGTATTACACCCCAGCGGCTTCAAGCGCGGCGTGCACGGCTCCAACAAGGAGGGGCTCAGCTTGTTCTACGTGCTCAGCAAGTGCAGCTCTAAGACTGGGCAGAGCAGGATGCGGTAGTGTTCTACTTCATCCTTCGTTCGTTTCAGCCAAATGACGTCCACTGCTGGACAAAGGCCCCAAGGTCTTCCACAATGAATAATCCTACGGTGCCCGCATCCAGGTTCTTTCCGGACCTTTACCAGATCGTCAGTCCACCTAGTAGGAGGCCTGCCCACGCTACGTCTTCCAGCCCGTGGTCGCCACTCGAGAACTTTTCTGCCCCAACGGCCATCGTCTCTACGAGCTATGTGCCCCGCCCACTGCCACTTGATTTCAATTCATAGCAGAACCTTTCTAAGTACCCATGGACAAGGACACGTACCGCGGGCTGCAGGTCTTCAGCTCGATGTCGCACCCCAGCGGCTTCAAGCGCGGCGTGCACGGCTCCAGCAAGGAGGGCCTCAGCCTGTTCTACGTGCTCAGCAAGTGCAGCTCCAAGACTGGGCAGAGCAGGATGCGGTAAGAGTGTTCCACTTCATGGCAGAACCAAGAGTATTTTATAGCAGAACCTCTCAACCAAAGGACATCCACTGCTAGACGAAAGCCTGAACAAGGAAAGACTTTAGCACACTTCCCCATATAGCGCTGACATAGTAGGACACGTACCGCGGGCTGCAGGTCTTCAGCTCGATGTCGCACCCCAGCGGCTTCAAGCGCGGCGTGCACGGCTCCAACAAGGAGGGGCTTAGCCTGTTCTATGTGCTCAGCAAGTGCAGCTCCAAAACTGGGCAGAGCAGGATGCGGTAAGAGTGTTCCACTTCATGGCAGAACCAAGAGTATTTTATAGCAGAACCTCTCAACCAAAGGACATCCACTGCTAGACGAAAGCCTGAACAAGGAAAGACTTTAACACACTTCCCCATATAGCGCTGACATAGTAACCATGGACGAGGACACGTACCGCGGGCTGCAGATCTTCAGCTCAGTATCGCACCCCAGCGGCTTCAAGCGCGGCGTGCACGGCTCCAGCAAGGAGGGCCTCAGCCTGTTCTACGTGCTCAGCAAATGCAGCTCTAAGACTGGACAGAGCAGGATGCGGTAGTGTTCCACTTCATCGTTCGTTCGTTTCAGCCAAATGACGTCCACTGCTGGACAAAGGCCTCCCCCAAGGTTTTCCACAATGAATGATCCTGCGGTGCCCGCATTCAGGTTCTTTCCGGACCTTTACCAGATCGTCGGCCCACCTAGTAGGAGGCCTGCCCACGCTACGTCTTCCAGCCCGTAGTCGCCACTCGAGAACTTGTCTGCCCCAACGACCATCGTCTCTACGAGCTATGTACCCCGCCCACTGCCACTTGATTCCACTTCATAGCAGAACCTTTCTAAGTACCCATGGACGAGGACACGTACCGCGGGCTGCAGATCTTCAGCTCGGTCTCGCACCCCAGCGGCTTCAAGCGCGGCGTGCACGGCTCCAGCAAGGAGGGGCTCAGCCTGTTCTACGTGCTCAGCAAGTGCAGCTCTAAGACTGGACAGAGCAGGATGCGGTAAGAGTGTTCCACTTCATAGCAGAACCTTTCCACCAAAGATCGTCCCACAACGCGAGTTCATACGCTGCCCGCATCTAGGTCAAATGGATGTCTTGTCCTGCAGCCCCAAATAATGAATGTAGACTTAAGCTCATAGCAGACCTATCAACTCAGAAAGGGTCTCGCCTTTCGCGAGCTGTCATCGCCTTTCGCGCGTTGTCAATCGCGAGGCGAGGCGTTTGCGTTACGGTGCGGATAAACGTGCGTTACAGTATGGAGTTCCATACAAAAACTACTGACCGCCTCGAGTTGATACGGTAACGATCCCTTTCCGGGTTGATAAATGTGCAACGCCCTTTATACGTTGTACCTATGTCTAGATTGACAAGAAAGGCCATGCACTACATGCTAAACATGGTCAAGTTCAGGTACCTAGATAGAATGAGTAGTTTTTGAGTAAATTGCTCTTTATAATTCACGTAAACACTTCAGGTTCAGGCTCACGACACTTCTCATCTTTAAGTTTGCAAAACAAAACTATTTAAAACCCCAACTGTAATGTAGGTTGTTAATGCAACACCCAACCACGGACTTGGAGACGCTGCGGCGTCGGCAGGACGTGATAGCTTTTTTCCTGAGGCCGCAGAGTGACGTCATCATGAAGAACATGTGCTCCTCACTCCGGTTCATCAAGAATGTCAACGTTAGTTGTTCTTTTATCTTGTAGATTGTTTGAGAAAGTAATGTAGACCTATAACTATTTTTGTGCTTTCATTTTTGCTTTGAGCCCTTTTAAACAAATACACAAGTTTAATTTGTAATGATAATTTCAGGGAATATTAGCGAAAATCAAAGCTCTTTCTGCAAAGGCGTACCAATGGAAATCGCTTTATAATGTGAGTTTGAAAATGATAAAGATAATAAAATCATTATCTTGAACAATGGTCCTTCATTTTAATATTCAATATTGTGTTAATTTTAGACATTATACAACGCAGTGCTAATATGTGAAATGTGCGAGGGTGCGGCGAGGTCCAGCGAGTTTCTGCAAGAACTAGCTTCTTGCGACAATAATAAACTTTATGAAGTACGCACACAACTTATCATAAACTAAATTAGATGGATACTACTTTTGGTTTAAAAATAAAATAATTTACTTATATTTCGTTATAAAACAGATGGCTCTGTACATGAACAGAATAATAGACTTTGATCTGACAAAATCTGAAGGGAAGTTCACCGTCAAGGCTGGACTAGACCCTGACCTTGATATGAGTAAGTAATAAATGCAAAGCTTTATAAATTCACTTTTTACACATCAATCTTTATCGTGGCAGAATTACACGAATCATGTTTCATCTGTTTCAAAAAAATTAAATCGGGCTCGAAGGACCATCAATTAAAATATGTAATGGTAGCATTATTTCTCCCGTTTTATGATAAGTCCATTGTAACAATAAAGTGGTTCAAGTTGAATTTTCAACACTTAATTTCAAAAAATCATCACGCCACCCTTTCGACCATGACTTCCAAAGAGAAGCAGACGATGGCCAGCCTCCACGGGCTGATGTCGGAGACGGCGAAGGTGGAGCTGGAGCGGCTGCCGGGCTTCGTGCAGGAGTGCACCATGCTCTACATGCCGCACTTGGGCTACTTACTAGGAGTTAAGGCCTGGGCGGACGACCTGACTATGGAGCAGAAGGAACTGCCCAATATGAGGTTCATGGTAAGAATAAGGATAAGTCAGATGACGTTTGTGGGCTCTCAAAAGACCGTTGGTTAAAAAATTAGTAAGGAGATCCTTGAACGCCACGAAACATGATCCACTGCTTTTTTCGTATAGATATACGAAAAAAGCAGTGGATCATGTTTCGTGGCGTTTCTTGGGAGGCTTGCATGCTGAGCAGTAAACTGCCATTAGCTGAAGTGATCATGGAGAGTTCATGAGTTGTGTGATTGTGAATTTTCTCTAATTGTAAAAATAATCAGTTTCAGAACAATGATTACATCCATTACAAAAGCAAAGGATGCGAAGGTATGCTCAGTTAAATTTTTGCTATCTTCCAGTAGGTAACAGCTGCCATAAAAGACTGAATACGGAATTATTGTTCTAGAACTGGACATGATGATTGGGGACACGTATCCAGAGATAGTCGCGCACGAAACGCGTATCATGATGCGGTTGACCACCATCATTTTGGAGAATCTCCACACACTGGCTGCTGTCATCGACAAGTGCTCTGAGCTGGATTGGTGAAAACTTCTTTGCTTTTGATTTATTTTATTTTATAAAATAATTAACTTTTTTAAAAAATAAAACCGACTTCAAATGCGTGAACACAAAAAAAAAATAAAAATTAAAAATATTGCGTATAAAAAAGTTCATCCCCAATTTTCCACCCTTGGGGGTGAAATATTTTCTTCAAATTCGCATGAAACCACCCTTTTGATAATACCTATTCAACAAAAAAATAAACGTTCAAATTGATTTATAATCGGCGGAGATATTGCGTATAAAAAAGTTCATCCCCAATTTTCCACCCTTGGGGTTGTTTTTTCTATTATTAAATTTAAATGGGACCACCCTTGAGGTATTACCTATACGCCGAAAAAAGATTGGTTCAAATCGGTTCATAATTGGCGGAGTTATCGCGTAACAAACATAGAAAAAAAAAACATACGGGTCGAATTGAGAACCTCCTCCTTTTTTTTTAAGTCGGTTGATAAATAAACGAGCATCACACAAACTCACAAAACCCTCGCCCACGGCGACGTTTACGAAACGCGCGACAGCATCGCTACTAACGCGCGTTAGTCGCATTTGCAACGCACTACAGAAGTGATGCCAACACGCTACGTCAGCGCGACAAAAAGTCGTCGTGGGCGAGGGCCCTAAGCCAGAATAGTTAAAGCATTTGTGTTTGCTAAGTAAGATTTTCAAGTCTACTCGCTGTACTGTGAATGCCTTCAGAGACTCTTCAATCATCTTCTCATCTTCTAGAGCCGTTCTTTTATTTATAAATGTCCTTTATTTGTCAGAAGACCTTACTTGAACTAGGTATCTCTTCGTCAAGTAATTTCATCCTCCATCTTCCAGCCTCATAGCCATATCAAAAGTATGCAAGGAGTTCGGCTTCGTCCGCCCTACCCTGACCACAGAGAAAGTGCTCAGCATCACGCAAGGAAGGCACCCGCTGCACGCTGCCGCGAGCGACTGCTTCGTGCCCAACGACGCCGAGAGCAGCCGGGAGGCGGGCCTAGTCAAGATCCTTACAGGGCCCAACTCTAGCGGGAAGTCTGTTTATATGAAGCAGATTGGTAAGGATGAAACTAATACACAAAGAACCCACCCACTCTCACCATTTCTAACTGCTTAATCATTTCACACGTTGCTCAAGGAAGTTTAAGCAGGATCTCGATTTGAATCAGTTATTATCTATACTTGCTAATATTATAAATGCGAAAGTAACTCTGTCTGTCTGTCTCTCTTTCACGCCTAAGCCACTGAACCGATTTTGATGTTTGGCAGGGAGTGGGACATAGTTTGAGTCCCGGGAAAGGACATAGGATAGTTTTATCCCGGTTTTTGAAACAGGGACGCGCGCGATAAAGTTTTTCATATTGTTGTATTGAAAGCTAGTTTCTCATATTGGTATTATTCTTATGACTGCAATATTCGTCATCTCACATCAATCTTAAACACTAGCGTTTCCTGTAGCAAAATAGGTACTACTTTCTAACAAAAACATAGCCTGTTATGCCAGAGTGTACCTCACCAGGTCTGATCGTGTACCTGGCTCACATCGGCAGCTTCGTGCCGGCAGAGCGCGCCACTATCGGCGTGGTCGCGCACATCTACAGCCGCATTCAGTCCACTGAATGTGTAGCCGCTCACATGTCTGCCTTCCTGATCGACCTGAGACAGGTACTACGTTTCTCTTCAACTATTTATCTTTTTAAGAGCTCCGTCATTATCAGCAGGCCGTTATCAGACGTCATCGTCATATTCTTCGCTGCAGAAATACTACTCTCTCCAATGTAATTTACCAGAGAGGCAAAAGGAGAATTTCGTCTTCACTCCTCACGCTGGGCAGACGGGTTGGGGAGGCCTTATTTAGTCACCAGTCAGAGTCAGGGTAGTCCTTATCTATTCTACAGGAATCACACGGCTTTTCTTAAATGGAAAATTCTGGAGCTCATCACACTATCACTCACTCACTCAGACTCACAAGCATTTTTAGCTTAGTACGAGGGGCTAACAGGAGTATTAGTAATTTGTGCACTAACAAATTACAAATAATCTTTAAAAAAAAAGTCCCTAGTTTGATTCCATCGCTCAACCACAGCTGAAGCCGATAATCATTATCAAAATAAAATGCCCCCATTCAAGATGGCGCTAGCTCTCCAAGAATCCACTTCCAACTCCCTGATCATAATCGACGAATTCGGCAAAGGGACGTCCGAGGTGGACGGTCTGGCGCTGTTAGCCGCTTGTCTCAACAGCTTCCTATTCAGAGAGGACAACTGCCCTCATCTGCTGCTGTCCACGCACTTCTTGGACATACAGAAGTATATCGTGAACACGCCGATTGTGAGGTTTCAGGTAACGACTTTGTAAATCTTTTAGAGTTGTAACTTTTGTCTGTTGATCAGCAGATTCTATCCTGATTTATCAAAATAAAATTAGTAATTAAGGGGAGATCCCTATACAAACTTGTTTTTGTTTGTTTTCGGTTTACCGTATTACACGGAACCCTTTTGTGCGAGCATGATTGTCATATTTATTACCTATAGTCGCTATTACGTGTGACACAGACAAATTGTCTCAAATGTTGACTCACGGAATTACCTGTTATGATTGAAGGTCAACTGGAGATTTAACATAAGTTTTGTTAATTTTAATATTTCTTACAAAACATGGATTTCCGGTAAGCATATAAAATTTTCTGGCAGCGCTTCGAGCATACGCTGCAAGACGGTGAGCCTGTGTTCCTATTCCGCCTGATAGAGGGCAGTGCAGTCTGCAGCTTTGCACATGACGTAGCGCAGGCTAGCGGCATCGACGCCGGCGTCGTCAGGCGCGCGAGACAGCTCTTGGACTGCATTACGGTAAAGATATTTAACCTTAGGACCTTCGCTAAAGAAAGAACAACTCATACGTGTAGGGTTACAAACACGCGCGATTTCAACGGGCTCGCATTTTTGTGCATTATCAGCGCAAGTTTTAGCGCAGTGACGCGTTCTTATTCAAGAGTTTTGCCGCTCGCGTATAGACACTCGTGCTCGTAGCTCGTGGACAGATACGAGTATATGAACATCTATAGATGACCCACGCTAAACTGTCCCACCAAACTCAATGACAGGGGGGCGCTACCATCGTTCAACTATATGGTTTCCAACATGGCAAAAATCGGAACCAGCGATCCGGTATTGACGGTGGCGCCACGCTGTCAATGTCATGGTAGATAGTATTACCGTGGTCATGGATAGGACAGTAAACAGTTCAGTATTTTGGAACTATACCTCATTAAAAGCGCGATTTGAAAGCGTACTACAGTAATTTATGTGCTTTTTTCGTTTCAGAATAACAAGTTACCGCCTGAAAACAAGAAAATAACCGCAAAACTCAAGAGCTTCACTGAAATAATCAAAAACGACCTTCTCGCAGAAGACATTTAATCGTTCGACAAAATTCGCACCAATACATGTATACGATGCGTAGCTTAGCTTAATAACAATAAATATTTATATAAAATTTCAAAATATATCAAAAACAATCACATACATTACTTCAGATAAAATATTCTTATAACTAATTTGCTGGAATGATTTCATATCAAGTTTTCGTTTTGTTATGATTTATATTCATTAATAAATTAATAAATAATTTGACATTGTTTATTCTGTTTTGTGACTTTTATCTTCTAATAATTTGAGTTATAATAGGTATATTTTTAATTCTAAATTAGTTTAAGGCCGGCTTTTAACACAGTGAAATAATGATACATTTGTATATGTAAAAAATAAAATGCATAATGGAAGTTTGTGCTTTTTACAAGTTTAGTTCAAATTAAAATTAATTAACAATATTATTCCTTTTCTCAAATATATTACATATTTTGCCATGAGATGACAGATTTTTTATAATAAATAAGTAATACGATATTGCCACAATATCAGTAGAAAAATATTGCACTTTTTATGGCATTTAGAATGACGTTTGTCCACCTTGAGGTTCTGCTTATGTTTCATTCGTTATGTTTAAGCTATATAACGAAAATAGCTTATTATCAAATACGCCTCTAACTCTTACGAGGTAAGTTTTTTGAATTTGACCAAATTAGAAAATCATCAAATTACTGAAGTCCAGAAGAATTATGCTCGTTTGAAGGTTTCAGAGAGCGATGCAGTGCGCAGTGACAATAGTTTGTATAAATTAGCCCGTAATAATTATTCTAAAAACATATTATTATGTTGGGTTTTTCTGGGCGTCAATAATAACATTCAAACCAATAATGGACAAAAGCAAATCATAGTGATTCTACTCAATAAACTCTTTCGATTGTCACATTGGCTAGCCTACCACAAAATAAAACATTCCACAATTGATTTCAAACCTTACCCCTTAGAGTCAAAGATCAAAATCCATTGTGGTTTCTATTTTTTTTTTCTGCTTAGTATCGGCACCAAGCATTTTGGCCACTTCATACAACAACCTACAACGTACCTTTGCCTCGTCGTGATATGTTTACATGGACTTCATCTGCTGCATGAGCTCCTCGAGCGATAATTCTGAGGCGGCCACCGCGCCTCCGGTGCTTGATTCTGGTGTGCTGTTATCAACTGGGATGCTGTATGCCACCTGGGTTGAAAAAGGATTTATTACTTTGACGTATTGCAGTCATCATCATTCCAGTCTCGAAGGGTTTACTGATAGTTCTCCTAATCCGACCTAATAACTTCCATGTAATCAAAATAAGTTACCTGGATCTGAACACTACCAATTAGTGCGGTTATCCTCAAGATTGTTCTCATCAATACCCTACTCGCTATCGCTATCGATCGCTGAGCGGGTGCCTTTTTGTCAGAGGGGCACAAGCAGTCAATTGTCCACTTGTTTATTTCTCTCTGTTTGAATCTATGTCTTGCCTGCTTGTATACCTTTCTTGCAAATAAAAAGTTTTCTATTCTATTCTATCGACGTAGAGGGGTTTTCCGTGATGTCGGGGTTCAATTTGATTCTTGGAGGAAGCCTATGTCCTATGGCTCAAATGATGATGCTGAATAGTTACCTGGACACCATCAACCAAGTTCAGATTGTTGTCGTCGTCCTCAGGGTTATTCTCGTCCACAAGCGAGATGCCCCATTCAATATCAGCGTGGAGGTGCGCGACGTCCTCTTTGACCTCAATGACTAGAAGTGGACGTCGTATGGCTCAAATGATTCTGTGTATAGTCCGGTCCGTGAGCACGTAGAATTTTGACCAATGACCCCAAGCTACCCATCCTTATTGCTCGCGCGTAATTATGTTGCTATCGCGCTCGCACACTCATTGCGGGTGCCAGTCGCACAGTCGCGACAGCAATATAATTACGCGCGAGCGATAAGGATGGGTAGCTAGGGGTCATTGGACAAAATTCTACGTGCTCACGGACCGGGCTTTAGTTAGTTACCTGCACACCATCAACCAGGTTCAGATTGTTGTCGTCATCTTCAGGGTTATTCTCGTCCACGAGCGAGATGCCCCAATCGTTATCTGCGTGAAGGAGCGCGACGTTCTCTTTGACCTAAATGAGTAGAACTGAACGTTCTATGGCTCAAATGATGATGCTGAGTAGCTACATGAACACCATCGACCAAGTTCAGGTTATTATCGTAGACTTCAGGGGTTTTCTCATCCACGAGTTATCGGCGTAGAGGGCGCGGCGTCATGTTTCACCTCAGTGGCTCAAATCGATTCAGCAGTGGACTTATAGTGACTGAAATACTACTAATGGTAATAATGGGTAGTTACCTGCACACCATCAACCAAGTTCAGATTGTTGTCGTCATCTTCAGGATTATTTTCGTCTACAAGCGAGATGCCCCAATCGTTATCGGCGTGGAGGGGCGCCACGTCCTCCTTGACCTCAGTAGCGACCTCTACGACGGGCCGCGCGCGCACTTCCACTTGGCGCGCGCGGCAGAAGCTATCGTCGCATTGAGGGTTGGGCTGGAGGGAAAGAAACCCTCATAAGTAGCTATAGTCCGGTCGCCAAGCACGTAGAATTTTGTCCAATGACCCCAAGCTGCCCATCCTTATCGTTTGCGCGAAATCATATTGCTGTTGCGACTGTGCGACGGGCGGCCGCAGCGAGTGTGCGAGCGCGACAGCAACATAATTACGCGCGAGCGATAATGGGGTCAAAATTCTACGTGCTCGGCGACCGGGCTTAATTTATTTATTTGAAACTTTATTGCTTGCACATTTAGGTATACAAATAGGTACAGGAAGACTAATCGGGAAAACATTGGAGGAAGGCTATATTGATTATGACGATTATTGCACATTTCACAGTCTAAAAGGCGAACAATGCCATAATGGCGTTTATATTATGATCAATTCTAGTATACTAACCAAGCTAATAAATTGAAGAAAATCTCCGGGTTTAAACCACGACATAAGCGAGTTGGCTGTTAACTAAATAACTAGAAAAAACTTACCTTCAAAGCCATTGAAGGGAAGAAATCTGTGAGTGCGCTATATCCTAAATAGTGACTAACTGTGCCGAATTCTAAGAGGTACTTCAGCGTATTTTGTACTGGAACAAAAAACCATTATCAGTTACGTACATAGAGTCAAAAAATGATTTTCCTCAATCAAATAGACACAAACACAGTTACCTAAGAAACCTGCTACAATCCCCATGGTAGTTGGCAGACTGGCAGCGCACACACCATCTCTTTTCAATGTTTTCTCATCGATCTTCGATGCCACAACCAGTGGTGGAGCACACTGGAAGGAAAATTATTATTTAGTAATGTACCTACTATGTCGATTAAACAAGCAGAAAACTGGAACCAGTAAAGAACTTATTCAGCATCTTAGACCTTTTAAAAATTACATTTATTTTAATAGTCTCAATTCAATAGGTCTCTCACTTATTGGAGCAATCATAGTGGAAATCTTAGGAAAAAGCCTTTAACTATAGTCTGGTCCGTAAGCACGTAGAATTTTGTCCAATGGCCCCAAGCTACCCATCCTTATCGCTCGCGCGTAATTATGTTGCTGTCGCGCTCGCACACTCACTGCGGGTGCCAGTCGCACAGTCGCGACAGCAATATAATTACGCGCGAGTGATAAGGATGGGTAGCTAGGGGTCATTGGACAAAATTCTACGTGCTCACGGACCAGGCTTTAGTACTTTCTTTACCAAATACTCACAGCAAAGCAAGCAGTCTCCCCGGGCACTATGAACTGTATGTGTCCGGACACAGCATTCTCACTGACACCTGACTCGAACCACTTCTGGTTGAGCTCGTTGCAGGCCGTGTTGATGGCCATGCGTGCCTCGAAGTTGTCCACACAGCTTAGTACCAGGTCCACTGGGCCACCGGTCAGGCTGCCTGTTCTGAAATTGAAATATTTCTTTAGAAAAGTCGCCTTAAAAAAAGAAATTTTCCTGGATATAGGCGTAATCAAAATAACTAAAGTAGGCATGTATGAAGTATAGTTTTTCTTTAGTATGATGAACTTGGTAGCCAATTCTTGAAAAAATTCATACTTATAAATGTAACTAGCTGTGCCCGCGACTTCGTCCGCGTGGAATAATGACTTTGGGTAGGCACTTTTAATAATTTTAAAAGTTTATCCGGTGAAAGTTACTCGGTGGTATTATCTTTTTACAACGAAATCGAAAACTACACCTACCGCAGTATTATTGGTAAACTTTTTATTTTATTTTCCTACGGGAGCTAGAATCACCAAGCTTCTAGCCTAGCATGCCACTGGCCGTGGGAGAAGAAGCTTTTCCTCAAGACTATTCCCACTACCTCAAGGGCCTCCGCCAAAACTCTCGCGCGAAAATGAGTTTATGTATACCTACCTACAGGCCCTACAGCGCAAGCAGGTGCCCGCGGCATGACCGTCATGCATTACTATGAATAATTGTTAGGCGAGCGCACGCAGCGGGCACCCACTCCGAGGTTAAGTGGAGGCCCCTAGAGTATGATAGTCTTTAACATGACATGATTGTAAAAAAATGCACTAATGAGTAATTAATAATATCAACTTTGAAGCAAATCACCTCTAAAATAACTTTCTACCCCTTTTTAACATAGTTAGGGGGTGCATTTCACTAAAATACGAAACACATCTTCCATTAATTCTGTTATAGAATGCTTATGCGAAATTTGAAGTAGATTGGACGAAGGAATCTCGTTATCCCATACAAACTTCGCCCCCCCTTTTTACCTCCTTAGGGGTAGAATTTTGGAAAATCCTTTCTTATCAGATGCTTACGTCATACAAAGAACACACCGTCAAAGTTTCAGGTCTCTACGATCAGCGGTTTAGGCTGTGCATTGATCCATCAGTGGCGCGCGCAGTACTTGATAATTATTTTGCTGCGATGATGTTTTAAAACTGCGATATCTCCTAAGATATTTAATGAAATCGAATGGTGTAAAGGGCAAGTATGTTTAAAATTAAATACTTGTGATGAATAACTTATTTATTTGGATAAGGATTAATATCATGTTTATGAAAAAACCTCCGTAAATAATGCATTAACTTAAAACAGATTTTTTTTGCATAAAAAAGGTTACTAAGAGCCAACCTTTAAAGATAGACATATGCTATCGCGGACTTTTTTTTAGAACTTTTAAAGGGGAACAATCCTGTCATACATGATTTTTGCGAAACTTTAACCGTTTACGCAGCGTAAGCTCTCAAAAGGAAAAAAATCACTGATTTGAAACATTCTTCATTGGTGCTCCGCTCCTATTGGTCGTAGTGTGATGATATATAGCCTAAAGCCTTCAGGAACTAACGGGCTATCCAACACAAAAAGAATTTTTCAAATCGGTCCAGTAGTTCCTGAGATTAGCGCGTTCAACCAAACAAACAAACAAACAAACAAACAAACAAACAAACTCTTCAGCTTTATAATATTAGTATAGATTTTATTTTGCTTCTACACCTAATTACAAACTTATTTGAATGAGCAATGCAGAATCAAGTACACATGCACGGTGCATCTGACTAGCTTTCTAACACTACTAATAATTGTCCTTAAAGTACTTCATCATTTCAGCCATACGACATCCATAATTTGAATTAGGTACATAGCCTATTTTAATTTGTGAAATTAACTGATAAATAATAAATAAGAAAGTGATGAAAAGAAGACATACATCTAAACTATACAAACCAAATGATGAACACTATTCTCAACACAAACCTGATAGTATCACAGAACTTCTGGAAGTTGTCAACAGTGGTAATATTGTAATTGTACGCATCGATGGCCACGTCTGGGTTGATGGACTGCAGCGTGCCTGCCGCAGCGTCCACCTTACTGAGCCCTGCTTGGTGCGGTTGGAAGAACAGACGATTCATGTTCGCTAGCTCCACTTTGTCGTAGTCAAATAAGATGAGCTGAAATACAGTGATAAAGAGACTAAAATAAATTCCCAATTGCCGTGCCTTACAGGCCATAATGTTCCAATTTTAAGGTCACAATGGATGGAATAAAAGATTGGATGAAGGATTGAGCATTGAGTAAAATTAAAGGTGAATGTAAACAATTTATCTTTATCAAAAGAGAAATAACAGGATGAATACTTTTTTTTATGTAAGACATACAAGGCAGGTATTTGACTGCAACCATACCTGAGCCCCGATTACGGTAATTTTAATGTCTCCAATCCATACGCGCTTCAACGATTCTGCGATACGATTGGTCAGCGTAATGATCAAAACAGCGTACGTCAGCTGTTTTGACCAATCGTATCGCAGAATCGATGATCTTGATTGAAGACGTTAAAAATTACCGTAATCGGGGCTATGGTGTTAATTGAGATGCAGTCTAGAATGGTACATATCTGCACATTTAAGGTATGTAAGCAAGTAATCATTGCGTATCAAGCTTCTACTTCCACAATCAAATAAAATATCATAGACAAATACCTTTCCAATACCGCAACGAGTCAGCATCTCAGCTGTGACGCTGCCCACCCCACCCACTCCCACCACGGCCACAGAGAGCTCACGGATCTTCTCGTAGTTGTCCACTATGCCCATCCTCTTGAGCGCCATTAAACGACTATAATAAATACAAAAATAATGAAGTAGTAGCGGTTTTGTTCCCCAGTCGATGAAGCACCTGATGTCATGCCCTGAGTGCCCAAGCAATTGCACTCAGGAGGATTTGATGAGTGCTACTGACAACGCCACTCTTGTGGCGGAGTTTTGGGCTGACACTGTGTAGGTTTGTTGTCGACACGAAAAGAAGAAGAATGAAGTAGAACAAAATTTAAGGCTGATAGATATTGTACAACTTTAAATTATGATCTTAGGCAGTCTGAGCTCTAAATACGTATTTTTTATATTTAATAAGATTATTGTGTGATATTATTACTTTATTATTACGATTTTTAAGCGAACGGAATAAGTTTAACCAGTTGAAAGTGAAAATGTCCACATTTTGGAAAACACCATATTGGGCCCCAATTATACAATTTTGTTCAATATTTTACAATCAGAGCATTGCCAAAACATTCAATCTTGTTACTTTACAGCAGTTTCATTGGAAAGATATTCATCTGAAGGAAATAAAACATAAATACCTGTAAGGGTTGGAGTCGACTACTTCAGACGACATAACTTGGATTTTCTCCCTCGCTGGACCCACATTTCCCTGGCAAGCGGCTAGCTTCGATTCCAGCTCCATTACCTTCTTCTTCAACTCCTCGACAGTAGCCATTTTCACAGAATTTTCAGCAAAATATGTTAGAGGAATTTACGAATCTAGTCACTGCACAAGAAACGAGAAGAAACATAATACCTGTCAATGTCAAGTTGACGGTACATGCCACGAAGTGAATACGTTCCATTTCTCAAGATATGGTAGTCTCTTAAAAAAAATACAACATTGTACTGACCACGGAAGTACGGACTACCAAGTCAAGCAATAATTTTATCAGCAGTTTGTAATTCATATTAAAACATATTACGCAAAGAAAATAAGTAAAAAAACAGTATACACACATATTCGATAAGTTAACTAAACGCGCGTAATTTTGAAAAACTTTTCAAAAGTTGCGAAAGTTTATATTGCAAAGTTTGCTTGACTGCTGATACTGATATTTCTGTGTGCGCTAAATTAAATAAAGAAATGATGGAAAGGATATCTCCCAAAACTTAGCTTGTAAAGTGTTTTAATATTGAAAACTCTCAGAAATTAACAACACATTTTTATTGTAAAAAAATCAAACATGAATGACAGATGACATTGACATTCAGTTCCGAAACCATAAATAAAACACCTTCCCCCCGAAATTACAAATCTAATCGGTTAGGTGGTTTTACTACCCTGCCACTTCTAGTACAATAATTATTATCATAGACAACATCTCTTGGTGGAGATACCCGAGCAGGGGATGAAATCATTGGATCAGAATTCAGTGTAGTATTGTCTTCTGTAGCCCTGGAATCATCATTATAATAACTTGTCTTAAATTGCTTAGTGTTTGAAAAAGATTTTTTTAAATGATTTGTAGTTCTACGGATTGGAAAGCTCCCATCTCTTTCCACCCAGTATGACCTAGGCTCTTTACATTTCTTTACAATTTTACCCTTTTTCCAATATTCATCCTTTCCTGTACGATATACCACTTCATCACCAATATTAAATTTAACCTCTTTTTTTCTGACTGACCTATCAAATTTAGATTTATTTATAGACTGCTTCAAGATTAACAATTTGTGTATATTTTTAATAACAACAGGCTCCAATGCTTTTTCAGTAATTGGTACAAGTGTTCTCATGGTTCGACTATTTAATATTTGTGATGGAGATACTACCATTCCAGCCAAAGGTGCATTGTTATATGACATTACATATTCTCTATAGTCCACACTATCCTCTGCAGCTTTCTTTAAGATATTCTTGCTAATGTCTACTGCTTTTTCAGCCATACCATTGCTTCTAGGATAATGAGGACTACTTGTAGTTAAACATATGTCCTTACTTTTAAAATAATCTAAACATTCTTTTGAGTTAAACGGATTATTGTCAGACACAATTTCAACAGGAAAACCAAATCGAGAAAAAATTTCAATGAATCCTGATATTACAGATTTTGCTGACTTGTCAGGCAAAGGAATAAGTTCAAGCCAGTGTGAAAAATAGTCGACAACAACAAGATAAGGTTTCTTAGCAAATTCCAATATATCAGCACCTATTTTACTAAATCTTAATTTAGGTATTTTGTGTGGTAACAATGGTTCATGACAATTTCTAGATCTAAACTTTTCACATGTGTGACATTGCATAACATATTGATATATTTCTTGGGACATTTTTGGCCAATAAAACAGTTTCCTACTCCTGTTCAAGCATTTTCCAATACCAATATGGCCTTCATGTATTAATTTTACTACATCAGATCTGAGATTTTTAGGTACAATGATTTTGTCCTCAAGAAACGCAAACCCTGATTGAAAGTATATGCTATTCCTCAATTTATAGTATGGTTGACAATCAGCAGGAACTTTGTTTTCCTCTGGCCATCCCTCATGATAATATTTACATAGTAATGAAAGTGTTTCATCATTATTAGTTTCTTTTCTAAACAATAATTTTCTTTCAGGCGACATGGGCAAGTGTATGGACACAGAGTGCACAATTTGCAACATTTCTTTATCATGTTCAGTAACACTTAAATTATTTCTAGATAACATATCTGCAAAATGTATAAATTTACCTGGAACATAATAAACATTTAAATTGTAATTTAACAACTTTAATCGCAACCTCTTTAATCTAGGGGATCCAATTTTGGAAATATATTTAGACATAATTGAAACAATTGGTTTGTGATCTGTTTGTACATCTACATTTAGGCCATATATGTATCTATGAAACTTTTTTACAGCAAATGTAATAGCTAATAGCTCTTTCTCCGTTTGACTATAGTTAACTTCTGATTGGTTCATTGATCTTGAGGCACATGCTACTAGTTTTAATACATCTTTATCACTTTGGAATAAGCAGCATCCGAGGCCATCTTTAGAAGCATCACATTGTAAAATTATTTTTTTATTAGGTTCAAATGGACAAAGAGCAGGGGCACTACTTACTTTTAACTTAAGTTCTTCAAAAGCTTTCTTGTGATTAGGTAACCATATGAATTCACAATCCTTTTTCAATAATTTGCATAAAGGTGACATCAGACTGGCCATCTCAGGAACATATCTACGAACATAATTAAATGATCCTAAAATTTGCCGCAACTCATCTTTATTAGTGGGTTCTTTTAAATTTACTAGAGATTCTACCCTATCCCTATCCATAGACATACCATGTTTATTAAAAATTTGTCCAACATATTTGACTCCCCCCCCCCCCCCCGTCACAAGTCCTATGGCACCCCTGGTATCCCCAGGATTGTGGGGTTACCTACCGATTCGAAGATTTAAAGTAAATCGCACCCCCCACCCCCCCGTATCATGACATAGACCGCAGATTTGCCATGCAGATGTGCCATTGAGTACTAATCTGCGCGACTTGTGTCACCCTCTGATGCTTGGCACCCGCCCCCCCTTACGCCGCTACTGTTCCATCCCCCCACGGGAGCAGGCGGCGAGGAAGCCAGTACCTTCAGCTGCGGTGTCCAAAAAGAACCAGCAGCGGCAGATTGATCGCGACAACATGGTGAGGACTTGCAGCTAAAACAAATGACGACCATTAAGTTGTCTTAACGAAGTCTTCCATTCCCCTACTGGAGCAGGCGGCGAGGGCCATACCTTCAGCTGCAGTGTCGAGAAAGAACCAGCAGCGGCAGATCGATCGCGACAATATGGTCAGGACTTGCAGCTAAAACAAATGACGACCATTGAGTTGTCTTAACTAAATCTTCCATCCCCCGAAGGGAGTATGACTTGCAGCTAAAACAAATGACGATCATAATCATAGAGTTGCCGTAATAGTTAGTGCTTCCCACGGGAGCTAGCGGCGAAGTCAGTTCCATCTGCTGCGGTGTCGAGAAAGAACAGCGGCAGATCGATCGTGACAACATGGTGAGGACTTGCAGCCAAAATATTGACCATTGAGTTGTGGTACAGTTAATGAAGTCTTCCATCCTCGTCGTAATCAAGTCTTCCATCCTCCCACGGGAGCAGGCGGCGAGGAAGCCAGTACCTTCAGCTGCGGTGTCGAGAAAGAACCAGCAGCGGCAGATCGATCGCGACAACATGGTGAGGACTTGCAAAACAAATGACGACAGTTATCATACTATGTAGACTAAGTCTTCTATCCTCCCACGGGAGCAGGCAGCGAGGAAGCCAGTACCTACAGCCGCAGTGTCGAGAAACAGTGGTGAGCACTTGTAGCCAAAACATTCCATTGAGTTGTGGTACAGTTACACAATGAAGTTTTCCATCCTTGTCGTAATCAAGTCTTCCATCCCCCCACGGGAGCAGGCGGCGAGGAAGCCAGTACCTTCAGCTGCGGTGTCGAGAAAGAACCAGCAGCGGCAGATCGATCGCGACAACATGGTGAGGACTTGCAGCCAAAATATTGACCATTGAGTTGTGGTACAGTTAATGAAGTCTTCCATCCTCGTCGTAATCAAGTCTTCCATCCCCCCACGGGAGCAGGCGGCGAGGAAGCCAGTACCTTCAGCTGCGGTGTCGAGAAAGAACCAGCAGCGGCAGATCGATCGCGACAACATGGTGAGGACTTGCAGCCAAAATATTGACCATTGAGTTGTGGTACAGTTAATGAAGTCTTCCATCCTCGTCGTAATCAAGTCTTCCATCCCCCCACGGGAGCAGGCGGCGAGGAAGCCAGTACCTTCAGCTGCGGTGTCGAGAAAGAACCAGCAGCGGCAGATCGATCGCGACAACATGGTGAGGACTTGCAAAACAAATGACGACAGTTATCATATGTAGACTAAGTCTTCCATCCCCCCACGGGAGCAGGCGGCGAGGAAGCCAGTACCTTCAGCTGCAGTGTCGAGAAAAAACCAGCAGCGGCAGATCGATCGCGACAACATGGTGAGGACTTGCAGCCAAAATATTCCATTGAGTTGTGGTACAGTTACATAATGAAGTTTTCCATCCTTGTCATAATCAAGTCTTCCATCCTTGTCGTAATCAAGTCTTCCATCCTTGTCGTAATCAAGTCTTCCATCCTTGTCGTAATCAAGTCTTCCATCCCCCCACGGGAGCAGGCGGCGAGGAAGCCAGTACCTTCAGCTGCGGTGTCGAGAAAGAACCAGCAGCGGCAGATTAATCGCGACAACATGGTGAGGACTTGCAGCCAAAATATTGACCATTGAGTTGTGGTACAGTTAATGAAGTCTTCCATCCTCGTCGTAATCAAGTCTTCCATCCCCCCACGGGAGCAGGCGGCGAGGAAGCCAGTACCTTCAGCTGCGGTGTCGAGAAAGAACCAGCAGCGGCAGATCGATCGCGACAACATGGTGAGGACTTGCAGCTAAAACAAATGACGACCATTGAGTTGTCTTAACGAAATCTTCCATCCCCCGAAGGGGGATGACTTGCACCTAAAACAAATGACGATCATAGAGTTGTCGTAATAGTTAGTGCTTCCATCCCCCCATGGGAGCAGCAGCGGCAGATAACCGCGACAACATGGTGAGGACTTGCAGCCAAAATATTGACCATTGAGTTGTGGTACAGTTAATGAAGTCTTCCATCCTCGTCGTAATCAAGTCTTCCATCCTCCCACGGGAGCAGGCGGAGAGGAAGCCAGTACCTTCAGCTGCGGTGTCGAGAAAGAACCAGCAGCGGCAGATCGATCGCGACAACATGGTGAGGACTTGCAAAACAAATGACGACAGTTATCATATGTAGACTAAGTCTTCCATCCCCCCACGGGAGCAGGCGGCGAGGAAGCCAGTACCTTCAGCTGCAGTGTCGAGAAAAAACCAGCAGCGGCAGATCGATCGCGACAACATGGTGAGGACTTGCAGCCAAAATATTCCATTGAGTTGTGGTACAGTTACATAATGAAGTTTTCCATCCTTGTCATAATCAAGTCTTCCATCCTTGTCGTAATCAAGTCTTCCATCCTTGTCGTAATCAAGTCTTCCATCCTTGTCGTAATCAAGTCTTCCATCCTCCCACGGGAGCAGGCAGCGAGGAAGCCAGTACCTTCAGCTGCGGTGTCGAGAAAGAATCGGCAGCGGGAAATCGATCGCGACAACATGGTGAGGACTTGCAAAACAAATGACGACAGTTATCATACTATGTAGACTAAGTCTTCCATCCTCCCACGGGAGCAGGCGGCGAGGAATCCAGTTCCTTCAGCTGCGGTGTCGAGAAAGAACCAGCAGCGGCAGATCGATCGCGACAACATGGTGAGGACTTGCAGCTAAAACAAATGACGACCATTGAGTTGTCTTAACGAAATCTTCCATCCCCCGAAGGGGGATGACTTGCACCTAAAACAAATGACGATCATAGAGTTGTCGTAATAGTTAGTGCTTCCATCCCCCCATGGGAGCAGCAGCGGCAGATAACCGCGACAACATGGTGAGGACTTGCAGCCAAAATATTGACCATTGAGTTGTGGTACAGTTAATGAAGTCTTCCATCCTCGTCGTAATCAAGTCTTCCATCCTCCCACGGGAGCAGGCGGCGAGGAAGCCAGTACCTTCAGCTGCGGTGTCGAGAAAGAACCAGCAGCGGCAGATCGATCGCGACAACATGGTGAGAACTTGCAAAACAAATGACGACAGTTATCATACTATGTAGACTAACTCTTCCATCCCCCCACGGGAGCAGGTGGCGAGAAAGCCAGTACCTACAGCCGCAGTGTCGAGAAACAGTGGTAAGCACTTGTAGCCAAAACATTCCATTGAGTTGTGGTACAGTTACACAATGAAGTTTTCCATCCTTGTCGTAATCAAGTCTTCTATCCCCCCACGGGAGCAGGCGGCGAGGAAGCCAGTTCCTTCAGCGGCGGTGTCGAGAAAGAACCAGCAGCGGCAGATCGATCGCGACAACATGGTGAGGACTTATAGCCGAAACAAATGACGATCTTGACTTGTCGTAATAGTTAGCGTGCTTCCATCCCAGTGGCGGCGTAGCACATTGAAGTAATAATGGGTTGGCACCCTTAGCGATCACCTCCCCCCCCCCCCGTCACAAGTCCTATGGCACCCCTGGTATCCCCAGGATTGTGGGGTTACCTACCGATTCGAAGATTTAAAGTAAATCGCACCCCCCACCCCCCCGTATCATGACATAGACCGCAGATTTGCCATGCAGATGTGCCATTGAGTACTAATCTGCGCGACTTGTGTCACCCTCTGATGCTTGGCACCCGCCCCCCCTTACGCCGCTACTGTTCCATCCCCCCACGGGAGCAGGCGGCGAGGAAGCCAGTACCTTCAGCTGCGGTGTCCAAAAAGAACCAGCAGCGGCAGATTGATCGCGACAACATGGTGAGGACTTGCAGCTAAAACAAATGACGACCATTAAGTTGTCTTAACGAAGTCTTCCATTCCCCTACTGGAGCAGGCGGCGAGGGCCATACCTTCAGCTGCAGTGTCGAGAAAGAACCAGCAGCGGCAGATCGATCGCGACAATATGGTCAGGACTTGCAGCTAAAACAAATGACGACCATTGAGTTGTCTTAACGAAATCTTCCATCCCCCGAAGGGGGATGACTTGCACCTAAAACAAATGACGATCATAGAGTTGTCGTAATAGTTAGTGCTTCCATCCCCCCATGGGAGCAGCAGCGGCAGATAACCGCGACAACATGGTGAGGACTTGCAGCCAAAATATTGACCATTGAGTTGTGGTACAGTTAATGAAGTCTTCCATCCTCGTCGTAATCAAGTCTTCCATCCTCCCACGGGAGCAGGCGGCGAGGAAGCCAGTACCTTCAGCTGCGGTGTCGAGAAAGAACCAGCAGCGGCAGATCGATCGCGACAACATGGTGAGGACTTGCAAAACAAATGACGACAGTTATCATACTATGTAGACTAAGTCTTCCCCCCCCCCCCCGTCACAAGTCCTATGGCACCCCTGGTATCCCCAGGATTTTGGGGTTACCTACCGATTCGAAGATTTAAAGTAAATCGCACCCCCCACCCCCCCGTATCATGACATAGACCGCAGATTTGCCATGCAGATGTGCCATTGAGTACTAATCTGCGCGACTTGTGTCACCCTCTGATGCTTGGCACCCGCCCCCCCTTACGCCGCTACTGTTCCATCCCCCCACGGGAGCAGGCGACGAGGAAGCCAGTTCCTTCAGCTGCGGTGTCGAGAAAGAACCAGCAGCGTCAGATCGATCGCGACAACATGGTGAGGACTTGCAGCTACATGCCCACCCCAGAAAGATTTCATTTTTTTTTATCCACAACGAGGAAGCTCTTGGCCTGCATCTCACCTGATGGTAAGTGACGATCAGGCCGAAGGCGAAGCGAGATTCACAGAGCTTCGAGCAGGATTTCTAACTTTCGCGCGTTAGCTATGTGGGTTTCAGCAGAATAGATTAGGGACTACCCCCATTCTTGCCCAACATAACATTCTTGCCGAAAAAGGCGACTACTTAATGCCCGTTTTCACCATCAATCCCTAATGTTTAAGTAAGCCCTATGAAAACAAAATTCCTGTTAAGTGTTACCATAGTCACTTTAAAATTAGGGATTGATGGTGACAACGGGCATCAGGGACTTGAAACGAACAGCCCTCCCAAACCCATCTGGCCAGCTTGAAGGTCTAGTTAAATTCTGATTTTGCCTCTGGTAAATTGGAAGGGTCATGCTTCTCCGGCGGAGACTGCTAGTGTGTTGATTGTAGATTTGTAGACCAAGTCCTCAAAGGACATCATCCATTTTGGTCCAAAATCAAAAGTGCCGGCCAAAAAATAAAAGTGCTGTATTCTGATAGAATACGTCTGCCTTAGCATTTATTACTATGGCACCAAAGCTGTAGCACCACTGTGCATCGTAGTATTTGAGTTCTAAAAATATATGAAACGACTGACTTTGATCTCAAATACTACGACGCACAGTGGTGCTACAGCTTTGGTGTCATAGTAACAAATGCTAAGGCGGACGTATTCTGTCAGAATACAGAACTTTTTTTTTATTGGCCGACACTTTTGATTTTGAACAAAAAATGTATGAATAGTCGATGACTTTTAGATCTCAAATACTCGACGCACAGTGGAGCTACGGCTTTGGTGCCATAGTAACAAATGCTAAGGCAGACGTATTCTGTCAGAATACAGCACTTTTTTTTGTTGGCCGGCACTTTTGATTTTGGACCAAAAATATATGAAACGTGGATGATGTCCTTTTCTTTCGTAATGCTGGTCGTGCTTCTGTAGAGGACTTTAAATGACTTGATGACGATGATGAATCTTTGTTCCCCGTTCCAGATCCTCCTGAAGAAGATCCAGCGCGCCAAGTCGTCGGTGCCGAGCGTGCGCCGCTGATGCCGCGCGCGTCCGGCGCCGAGCCGGGCCGCGGGCTTGTTGTTACTTGTTTATTATACGGATTTATATTCATTGCTGTTTTATTTTGAAACGTTAATCCCTGATAGAGAAAAGAACATAAGACTTTTGGTTTCACAGATCGCGGATAGGAGATATCTGATAGATTAGAGTCAGCTGGTTCAGGTGGAACCAGCAAATTAGATGTCGTATCAGTACCTACGCAAACTAATCTGCAGAATGTCTGAATGGCTGAATCACATATTTAGAGGCAGTCCCAGTATGGATCACGAATTCCCTTACACGACCTTTTTAAGAAATTCTAGGTCAAAAGCCAGTTCCTCGAAAAGCCTGAAGTAAAATTTTTTTCGAGATCAACTCTTTTCTTCTTTTACACTACAGATTACTCAACTATTAATAAACTGTCAGCACTCGTCATAATCCTAATTTACCCGCGCTTTGCCCAAGTGCGCTCGCGCATAGAGAACGTTTTTCAGCTGCTTCATAAACACACATAAATCAAGTCTGACTAAGCAGCCGGTTCACAAATGAGCTGATTCACACGTGATTCACAATATTAGTAAGTGTTGCTAACCCAGCCAGTGAATAAAAGTACCTACTATCAGACATCGCCATATAAAGTACCGAAATAAACAATACCATTTGTTTATTCGGTCGGGTACTTTACATGGAGATTTTATTGGCAGATCATATTTTAGGTTTGGGTGTTTGGCGCATCGTGTGCCAAAATGATTTGGTGTATAGAATGGGTCATTTCCTATATTTTCAGCCCCCATAACACGTTCTATGCCAGGCGGCTACTTTTATATTAATTTTTTTAGTAATTTCACCAAAATACCCAAATCGCATCATTTAATTTCGATTTAAAAAAAAACTAGTAGGCGTAGCCTCAAAGTAAATATTTTGTTTTGACGTGCATTGATGTAGGGTTGCATCAAATCTAAATTTACTGGAAAATATCATCTAGTTTTTTTTTAATTAAGCTTTGAAGTTTTTCTAAAAGTTAAAAATGGACTAAACATTTAAGTTTACATGGCTATAAAAAAATAAATAAAAGAGATAGCGATCTCCGGATTTTATCGAAACTTCTCTAGTCTATCCCCATTTAAACGGTATACTAATCTTGTTTAAATAATAACAATAACTTCACAAATTCCTTAAATTAGTGCATTGACTCTACTCGGACTGATTTCCGAAATTTGTGTTTAAAGCCCCTTTTGTGTGAATAGCACGTTATTAAACACCTAACAGGTAACAATTATTTATCTTATGCAATGTAAAAACCTTTACCCTATCGTTTTTCAATGTGGATTTCTTGAAATTAAAGACGAAAATAATTATTCTGATCGTTTATTAATTATTACAAATTTTGTTCAAAATGACCGTCTCGGCAACTCATCACTCACTCAACTCACGACATCTTCTTCTAATTTTAACTGTTGTCGTATGCAGCCACATTTCTCTTTTTATTACTACAAAGGCGTTTTCTACTCGTGGATTGGAAGAGATGGCCCTATACAGTGGCCTGCACGTTCCCCAGACCTAATTCCATTAGATTTTTACGTCTGAGGACGAGCTAAAGAACTGGTGTACGTAACGGATTCAAACAATAGAAGAACTACAACAACGAATAGAAAACGCCTTTGTAGTAATAAAAAGAGAAATGTGGCTGCATACGACAACAGTCGAAATTAGAAGAAGATGTCGTGAGTGTATACGTTGCCGAGGCGGAAATTTTTAACAAAATTTGTAATAATTAATAAACGATCAAAATAATTATTTTCGTCCTTAAATTCAAGAAATCCACATTGAAAAACGATAGGGAAAAGGTTTTTACATTGCATTAGATAAATAATTTTTACTTGTTAGGTGTTTAATAACGTGCTATTCACACAAAAGGGGCTATAAACACAAATTTCGCAAATCAGTCCGAGTAGAGTCAATGCACTAATTTAAGGAATTTGTGAAGTTATTGTTATTATTTAAACAAGATTAGTATACCGTTTGAATGGGGATAGACTAGAGAAGTTTTGATAAAATCCGAAGATCGCTATCTCTTTTATTTATTTTTTTATAGCCATGTAAACTTAAATGTTTAGTCCATTTTTAACTTTTAGAAAAACTTCAAAGCTGAATTAAAAAAAAACTAGATGATATTTTCCAGTAAATTTAGATTTGATGCAACCCTACATCAATGCACGTCAAAACAAAATATTTACTTTGAGGCTACGCCTACTAGTTTTTTTTTAAATCGAAATTAAATGATGCGATTTGGGTATTTTGGTGAAATTACTAAAAAAATTAATATAAAAGTAGCCGCCTGGCATGGAACGTGTTATGGGGGCTGAATATATAGGAAATGACCCATTCTATCTGCCAAATCATTTTGGCACACGATGCGCCAAACACCCTGTATAGGTATTTGTATCCGCGGTGCTCAGTTTTCAATAGTCAGTGCGTTGCTGACAGTGGAAGGTAGGAACCCCAAAAATAGCTAACCTAGGTATAGGTTTTAGTACACTTACTAAGTACTTAATCAGTAACAAACAATTATGTACTCAATTGTTATAAACATGTTCTTATACGAGTAGAATGTAAACAAGCACGTTGTCACGTAATGAGTTCACATGAACTACGACTCCTGAAAAGATGTAGCCGCAATTATTGAGGCTATGTAACTACTATGTGAAGAAAATTGTAGGGTATAAGAATATGTATCTCTGTATGAATGCTCAAGCTCAATTAAGTCAAATGTAGCAGAAGGATCTCCTAAAAAATATTCGTTTAACGGTTGTCAGTATTACAACTATAATATAAAAAATAAATAACAACAACAAGTGTTATTAAAAACGTCGAGTTCTACCTAACTTTATTACGTTTTCGTTATCAGAAGTGGTTAAACACTTTATTAACTTTATTTTGTTTTTTTTCCTGATTCATGTCCATATCATCTATGTTTTTGCATACCTACTTGTCGACTTGGTTTTCCCGTTTAAAAGCAATCAAACAGTAAAATAACAGATATTTTTCTGTAAGAAACAACAACACTTAGCTTGAACTATACCTACTTTCGAACTCATTTAAGCATTGAGCATAACAATTTTATTATCTCTGACTTGACCACATGAGTAACTAGTTTAGGTACCTACCTACCCTGCCTGTTTTGTTGAATTGTTTTTGTTATTGACTTGGTAAAATTCGTCACAGTTGACACCGAGTTACCGTTCCTACTTAGGTATTTGGAATCTACTAAATCAATTTCTCCTGGTAGATTTACCTATGATAAATATCAAAGAAGTTTTGATTCTTCGGGTCTTTACGCAAAAGTGTGTCGTCGCCACACCAAAGCGGCTATCAGCCATCCCCATACTCGGCGGCCGAGGCCTTAAGGACGAACGTGGAAGGCGTAAACCCTCTGAAAACACCATGGACGGTGGCGTCGGATCACAGGGGTGTCATTCTAGGCCTCACCCTCACCGCCGAAGTCATCTCGTAGAAGGAGAGCACCACGTGCCACACAGCTCCTTATTCCCCACCATGCAGGCCACGGCCAAGGCCAGGTCATGTCCCACTGCAGTTACAAGGGACTCCCGCTCAGCATCCTATGCTGGGTACGCCTCTAAGCTGTGCTGTGCGGAGTCCAACGCAGCATCGTCGAGTCCAGTGGGGATAGTCCCCAAAGCAGCCGTGGCTCGTAAACACTTAGATTGCTTAATTCAATTACTGCACTCCATGAGTGTACAAAAAAGGTTGCAATGCGGGAGGAATGGCGACGGATTTTGAAGCCACCAAACCAGGTGTGACGACCACGCCCACTCTGCCAAGAGTGTAGTGACGAAGAAGTTAAATTCTACACCTAGATAAGGTATTTGATTATGAGGGTATTTCTCATCGCCACGGTTCTCATCGTCACCTTCGTGGCGAATTTTATTTCTAACTTATTTGAACTTTTTGTAAACAAAAATTGTAGCGCTTGATGTGAAGATTGTATTCTCAGTAAATCAGTCAAATAGTGAGTCTCGTTTGGAAGCTTTAACGTTTTGAATTTTTTGATGCCACGAAAGTGATTCTGTATTTCACAGCAATATTTTTTTCAAACTTTACTACTGTAAATGACTCTTAAGTGTTTATATAACACATATTTTGTCTTATTTTCATAGATAAATAGCAATAACGTAATATAAATAGGTACCTACTTAAATACAAGATACAATTTTACCGATTAACTCATCTACTAAGTTACAAGATTCTACGCAATTGGTTTTAAGGGTGACACTGGTGGCATTCTGAAATGCTAAAGAAGCAAAAAACGGATTATCAGTACCTCAAGAATAGGCACTTACAGGGCAGATATGTACCATCCTAGACTGCATCTCACTTAACATCAGGTGCGATTGTGATCAAAATTAAATAACTGCCTTGTTATGCATAAAAAAAAAGTTTGGATGAATTTCATATTCAGAATAGTTACTGCTACGAATCCAGTAGAAGCTGTTATGGACAATGTTATTATTTCAATACCATATATTTTAATTTAAGAGGGTGTTACGTGAAGTTCAACTGATGGTCAGCTCTGCTACTTCCTCTCATTGACATCAATACCAGTAGAACCTTTGTTCGACACCTGTCATCCGCTTTGCAATGGAGGGAAGTCAAACCTTAACTTCGAACTCCTATATTTTTCTGATTAATTTCGTTGCGGATCCGATGACAGTTTAACTTTCCCTCGGGACAAACTTGACCTTCACTGGTTGGGTTTTTGTTGGCGGTCAAGCTGTAGATCCTGGCTACACAGGAGTTGCAGCGGTGGGAACGAGAGGTGGGAATAGTCCCGTAATACCAGTGGAGCAGCCAATATAACATTGACTCTCCAAACAACAAAGTTATTGGTGGGAAACAATGTATTTTAAAACTGAGTATTTCGTCTTTCAAGTTAGTTTACAGATAGGTAGATCCTCTTCAGCAACAAAAAAAAAAATTGTTTGCAAAAGGAACAAACATCCTTCTTATTAACCAAAATAATAATGATCAAAGACGAGCCAATAATAATCATGCGCAGATCGATTCCCCGTACAATAATACCGTTGATAAACATTATAAAAAAATGACGATCGCAGACGGGCAACACATGTTGTGCTAGAGCGGGACGCCGCTATACAGACGAGCGGGACGGAAGATTAAGTTTTTCTTTTTTCAGCGGTTCGAAGCAGCGATTTCAACACATGTGAATCGATGAGTATGAAATAAGTATTGAACGGGTTTCTATAAGATAATACTAATTATTGAAATTTTAATGAGTATTTTTAATCTTTTGCTGTACCTGGGTATTTCTCATCGCCACGGTTCTCATCGTCACCTTCGTGGCGAATTTTATTTCTAACTAATTTGAACTTTTTGTAAACAAAAATTGTAGCGCTTGATGTGAAGATTGTATTCTCAGTAAATCAGTCAAATAGTGAGTCTCGTTTGGAAGCTTTAACGTTTTGAATTTTTTGATGCCACGAAAGTGATTCTGTATTTCACAGCAATATTTTTTTCAAACTTTACTACTGTAAATGACTCTTAAGTGTTTATATAATACATATTTTGTCTTATTTTCATAGATAAATAGCATTAACATAATATAAATAGGTACCTACTTAAATACAAGATACAATTTTACCGATTAACTCATCTACTAAGTTACAAGATTCTACGCAATTGGTTTTAAGGGTGACACTGGTGGCATTCTGAAATGCTAAAGAAGCAAAAAACTGATTATCAGTACCTCAATAAAAAAGAACTCCCTCAACAAAAATATATTTTTTATTTTGGCCAGAGGGCCTCGTATTTTATTATTATTGCAAGCTTTTATTTACTTTCACATGTCTGGTGTAGGCAAATCTTGCAACTTAAAATTGACCAATTTCCCGGTTTCCCATTGAGCTGAAATTTTTCATGCATGTGTAAGTCGGATGACAATGCAATATTATGATAACATGGAGCTGGAAGGTAGCCATAGGAGCTTTGCAATAAAACGACATAACCCCATAGAGTTTGGGCTCATTTGATTTGTATTGATGAGAACTTCCATCCTATATGGTAACCGGGGTCTGATGATGAAGCCGGAAGGTAGCCATAGGAAATCCGCACTGAAACGAAACAACCTCATCGAGTTTGGGCTCATTTGGTTCGTATTGACGAGAACTTCAATCACATATGATAACTAGGGTCTGATGATGGAGCTGAAAGGTGGGCATACGAATTATCCGCACTAAAGCGACACTACCTTATCGAGTATGACTTCAATCCTATTTATATGTTAACCAGTCCGATGATGGAGTGGAAGGTGGCCATAGGAACTCCGCAATAAAGCGACACAGCCCCGTTGACTTTGGGCTCATTTAATTCGTCTTAAAGAGTACGTTGGCCTAGATCAGTGTTTTTCAACCTGCGGGTTGCTCTCTCCTCATTTGCACAAGTAAATCTCGCGATTAGCTTTTAGTCATATAAATTGAGTAAAGTAATAAGTTGATGGGTTTGAAACAATTTATATTTTATTTTATTCTTTTTAACGCATTAAAAGCTTGTTTTTCAAAAATAATTTTTATTCCAATCTTTTATAACTCAAACTTAAGATTAAATTTATCTTACAAAGAGATACCTACACAGTCACATACATACAGACATACATACAGACAGACAACAAAAGTACGAGGCCCTTATTTATTTATTGATGTACTGATCTCTACCAACCACGTATAATTTATTAGTTATTAAAATATTGTAAAAACATAAACACCAGTCACTATATTTTAAAATAAACCAAAGCAAGAAATCACTTTCGTGGCCTAAAATCACCTTCGTGTATAAAACACCACGAAGGTGATGCCACGAAAGTGACGAAAATTTTAGTTTTTTATGAATTATCCTTAAATTTGAATTTAACGGTTCAAGTTGAATACTACACAAATAAGTCTAACATGTTGAGTTTTCAATGGCAAAGTTTCAATTAAATTGTTTAAATTTTAGAGGTAGAAAATATTGTTCAAGCAAGCGACGGTATGTCTATGGATAATCACAAAAAGTTACGTATTTTTTTCGCGGAGCGACGATCGACCTATCTCACCTCCCCGATGGTCGAAGCGCGACTGACGTTAACCGAATAGAATGCTGTGATTGGTTGCTGGTGTTCGGTTTAACGGCAATTTTGTATTATTACTCAAAATTTTAGGTACCTAAAATCGTGTGACCAACGTATTTTGCTTTCTCAATTCAAAATAATTACAAGAAGATATTTTTTTGACTGTTGTGTGGAAAGTATATTTCATTACGATGATTTTAGTATATGATACACACAAATTGAATGAAAATTGTGAATGCAGTAACCAAATGTTTCATTGCAACCGAAGGTGTGACACGATGAGAACGCGAAAAATGACCCCGTTTTTTATCGTTTCATGTGATTTTTTCGTATTATTTTTGCTTCTATTACGATAAAATTTATTTTGTATGTAGCTAAATAGATATTTTATCATCTGATTTCAAAGTTATTGTTCTAACTTATACCGTTTATGAACTATTACTGTGTGACCATCAAATTTGAGTGTAAATGAGAAGTACCCATGAAATGAAGTCATCGCGATCTCGACCTAGAGACAAACAGTAGGCATAATATTATGTCGGTTCCTTCAATAACATCCTTATCGAAGAGTAGGTAGGTAACAGGAAAAACAAGACAGTACTGTAGGTACTCTGCAAACGGCAGGAGGCAAACAATGTCAGGGGTCAAGCGAGTATGTAGTGATAAATTTATTTTTATACTTGAGGATTGATTTATGTCACTCGGTGCAAGCGATAATGCTCACGGACGAATGGACAGACTGCAAAAATATTTTTTTATACATAGAGATAAGGCAAGGCCAGACCCTTCTGCATTTACGGCTAAAATATTTATTGTGCTAGCTAATATTTGACCAACTAGGTGTAGGTACAGGGACAATGGAACACTGGACAATATATAAATGGAAGTTTTTCAAAATATTCATCATTTCACAACTGCATGACGTGATATTAGGGTTCTTTACCATTGCTTTGTCATCAAATCTAATTAAAATTTGTTGACTGATTATACAAACTGGTTAACCAAGTACGGTAATGTAATTTGTAAGTTGACTCATTTGAGTTAAATAATTTACTACATAAAAGATTTTTGAATTGTTTAAATACAAACTTTTCCCGACTTTCAATCTTCTTAGCGAAAGCTCTTAATTAATACGAGTTTAATGTAACTATAACCATCAAAATGTTCATTTAACTGTAGTTAGTTACATATTTAAATCATTTCACGTGCCTAGAAAGTTCTACAAAATTCATGAGTCGCATGTAATGTGAATGTGAGGTTCGAGTACCTTCAACACTCATGTCTAAAAATACCTTTTCGAAGTAGGACAGTTTTAAGTACCTATAGATGTTTTCATTATCGCCTCTGTAACGAGTAGTAATTTATCTGCTGATACCGTTGTTCATTTGTAGGGCTGGTCAAAAATCAAAATCAAAAATATTTTATTCAATTTTGACCACTAGTGGCACTTATTAACGTACAGTACAAAAAAAGTGGGCTGGGCTACCTTTACATGTCACCTTCTTTTGGGCCCTACCAGCGCTTCGAGACAAACATTATGGCAAGTGCTGAGAAGAAACGCCGGTGGATTCAGTTTTCCTTCTGTTTTTCAGAAATAAATAACTGCTTACTTTTACAGCTTACAACGACAACAACTACTCGTACCTATTTGAGAAAAGTATCTAAAACATGGTTAAGACACAAAATGAAATATGTACCTAATAGTTAATAGAGCTATGTAACGACTCAATCTAAATATTAAAAAAAACCCATTTCTTATAAGACCAACTTTGAAATGTGTCTTTCCTTTTTTAAAGTGAGCAACATGTAAATCAAAGAGCGTTTTCTCTACTAAAGATTATTTCCTAAAATAGCTAGATATTGCTTACTAGCAAAGCCTAAATATAATTTCTCTTTGACTATCCTTATTATCAAGCTAGCACTGAAATACAATCAAGGCTAAGTTAAAATTAGTGATTCATTCAGCTGTGCTACGATAAAGCCCTAATCCATTAATCCGATCGTTATCAACTTTCGATTTCGCAGAAAACATAAATTGGAACTGATTTCATGGAAACTAATCAATATTTAATCTCATGTCATTATAATGTCATTTGGTATTATCGTCCTCACTTCCAAGATCCGAAATATTGGTAATACTTACTCGTAGATAAGTGCTAAACTAAGGCTGACAAAGGTGACTGAGTTTCTTCCGATACTTCTTTTCAGTACCAGCCCATATGTTGTCCCGAAGTGGTAGTAGGGCATGCTATATTTGGGACGTGTATAAGTACCCTAGAAAGGGCCTATGTACATATTGAATAAACTATTAGAATTTTGAATTTTGAACTAGTAATTGTTAATTTGCGAGTTCGTTTGAGGGTAGGTAATGAATGATCCACTCTTGGACAAAGGCCTCCCCCAAGGATTTCCATAACGACCCGTCCTGCGTTACCCGAATCCAGGTACCTACTTCCCGCAACCTTCACCAACTTTAGCAGGAAAATATGCATAAAGAAAATCCTGAAATAGTTACCTAAATTAGGGTCATTTTCCTTGCACCTAGCAACCCTATCACTCCTATTGTGTTTCATATTGGTCATGTTTATAGGCATTCGGAAACTTTAATAAACACTCTATCAGTTTACGAGCTGGCGATAAAACTGAAAAAAACAATGGTGTTGCCAGTCTAAATATAGTCTTGATAATTAAGCACGAGATAAAAAGGGCGTAAAGTATGTTATTACATGGGAGGTCTAGCAATAAATAAGTTTCGATGTAGAGATAAGTCATAAAATGCGATATTGTGGACTAACAATAGCTAGCTGCCTCATCAACATCATTTTCAGCGATAGGACGTCCTTTACACCACAATACACCACACGCCCCTCTTGTTCCCACAAGACTGACGGGAATGGCCCGAAACGCCAAGCCGTTCCCGTCAGATCGAGATGGCAAGGGCATTGGGGGCACTCCGCTGATGAACAAAGGCCTGCTCCAGATTGGTAGGTTGGTAGCAGCAACCTGCTTCCAGTATCTTCCTGGAATCTTTATAAGGTCATCTGTCCACCTTTTGGGTGGACGTCTCACTCTAGTTTTTGCGGTGACTTCCATTCAAGAATCTTTCTGCCCCATCCGTCCTCAGCGTCCTGCGACTTTAGTCTGAATTTACGTACTTTATCATAATAAATGATTAAAAATACAGTAGGTAATGCTTAAATTCTTGTAGTCATCCGATGAGATTGTAATTTTTGCAATGCTGAGAAATTCTAAGAAAAGACTTTGTTTTGCGACTTCTTCATATTATGATCCTATAAATAACTGTTCTTAGCGTAGTAAAAATAAATTACTACGCATAAACTAAAGGGCTTCAGAGATTTATGTGTACTAACATGCAGAGCGAAAAGTACCTTCGTTGAAGTAAGTAGTTTATGCTATTCTGTGGTTGAAGTAAGTACAGTCAGCATTTAAAAGAATAGATGTCAAGCAATTTTCAAATTGTTGTTCGGTAAAAACATACTTGCACATTGAACAGGGTACAAAATGGCGAACTTAAAGCCATATGGCCTTTTCCTCCAGTTTAACTTTAGGCCAAACTGAAATTAGATTATGTAACATAGCAGGAACTTTAATTAGATATTAATTATTACATCAATCCGGTACAGGATCCGAACCTACTGGCAGTGTAGTCTGATCATACTCTAGGTTACATAAGCACATAATACAGTAAATTAAGTGGAAATACCTAATACATAAGCTATAGTATTAACAAAAGCAAAGGCGATAACGACCGATGGCTATGTTTTGTTGTTTTTGCACTTGAGACCAGATAACAGGAATAATGGAATGCAAAGATCATTGTGTCTACAATAACACCTACAATCGTAAACAGGTTTAATGAGTAGTATAAGCGGTTTATCTGAAAATTAATACCTATTTCGCGCACCTATAGTTTTAAGACACAGTGAATCGTGTGTTTATTAATTTAAAACACTCATAATTTTACTAATAAACTAGCGGCCGCCCGCGACTTCGTACGCGTGGATCCCGTTTTACCCCCTTAAGGGTGGAGTTTCGTAAAATACTTTTTAGCGGATGTCTACGTCATAACATCTACCTGCATGCCAAATTTCAGCCCGATTCGTCCAGTAGATATCAGTCAGTCAGTCAGTCACCTTTGAGTTAAATATATGTATTTAGAAGATGTTTAGTAATGTTTTTCAATGTTTTATTGCTATCAACATAAAACCTCATGTATTTTCTGTAACTATGTAGAGCTTTTACACGTGTCCTAGTGTACTATTAACTTTAACCCTACCCCTTCTTCGGGAAAATTAGGTGGGTCCGTGCTGATAAAAAGCAGTTCAAGAATGGTACCTCTTTTTCAAGGGTTCAATTTTATTAGTCCACGGTTCAATAATGTACCTGTGGTGTAACTATGATGAAAATCCTCATCATACCTCGAGCACTTACTTAAGTACTCCAGAGTATAGAGGCATTAGGGAGTGATTTAAAAATGCGGTTTCAAATAGAAATAAAGCGGTGACCGAATAGTGAATAACATTAACATTTACAATAATCACTGTTGCCACCGCACAGAAAATTGGGGACAATAACAACTGGTTGCTATGGCGCGTTATCTAAATTATTTTTGTTGGCGTTATAATATAATGCCACATTTTGCTGCAATGGGATATGTCCATCACAATAAGCGTAAAGGCCGAAGAAATAAATCAATAAAGCGATAAATATCGCCAATATGGATAGCAGCTATTTAGAGTTAAACGAATTGCATTTTGTATTGGATACAGTAGGTATTATAAAACGCAATATTGTACCTGATGATTGTGTTGGTGTAGTCTTAGTTCGTTCGTTACTTCGTTTCAGCCAAATGACGTCCACTGCTGGACAAAGGCCTTCCCCAAGGTTTTCCACAAAGAACGGTCCTGCGCTGCCCGTATCCAGGCTCTTCCGCTTCTTTGAAGGTCGCGCCTTCACCAGATCGTCGGTCCACCTAGTCGGAGGCCTGCCCACGCTACATCTTCCAGCCCGTGGTCGCCACTGGGGAACTTTCTGCTACAACGGCAATCGTCTGTGGGTACTTCTCATTTACACTCAAATTTGATGGTCACACAATAATAGTTCATAAACGGTATAAGTTAGAACAATAACTTTGAAATCAGATGATAAAATATCTATTTAGCTACATACAATATAAATTTTATCGTAATAGAAGCAAAAATAATACGAAAAAATCACATGAAACGATAAAAAACGGGGTCATTTTTCGCGTTCTCATCGTGTCACACCTTCGGTTGCAATGAAACATTTGGTTACTGCATTCACAATTTTCATTCAATTTGTGTGTAGCATATACTAAAATCATCGTAATTAAATATACTTTCCACACAATAGTCAAAAAAATATCTTCTTATAATTATTTCGAACTAGCTTTCCGCCCGCGGCTTCGCCCGCGTGGAATTTTGTCTGTCACAGAAAAACTTTATCGCGCGCGTCCCTGTTTCAAAAACCGGGATAAAAACTATCCTATGTTCTTTCCCGGGACTCAAACTATCTCTATGCCAAATTTCATCAAAATCGGTTGCGAGGTTTAAACGGGAAAGCGTAACAGACAGACAGACAGACAGACAGACAGACAGACAGACAGACAGAGTTACTTTCGCATTTATAATATTAGTTGGGATTGAGAAAGCGAAATACGTTGGTCACACGATTTTAGGTACCTAAAATTTTAAGTAATAATACAAGATTGCCGTTAAACTGAACACCAGCAACCAATCACACTGTTCTATTCGGTTAACGTTAGTCGCGCTCCGGCCATTGGGGAGGTGAGATAGGTCGATCGTCGCTCCGGGAAAAAAATACGTAACTTTTTGTGATTATCCATAGACACACCGTCGCTTGCTTGAACAATATTTTCTACCTCTAAAATTTAAACAATTTAATTGAAACTTTGCCATTGAAAACTTAACATGTTAGACTTATTTGTGTAGTATTCGACTTGAACCGTTAAATTCAAATTTAAGGATAATTCATAAAAAACTAAAATTTTCGTCACCTTCGTGGCATCACCTTCGTGGTGTTTTATACACGAAGGTGATTTTAGGCCACGAAAATGATTTCTTGCTTTGCTTTATTTTAAAATATAGTGACTGGTGTTTAAGTTTTTACAATATTTTAATAACTAATAAATTATACGTGGTAAGTGTGTATCTGTTTGTAAGATAAATTTAATCTGAAGTTTGAGTTAAAAGTTGTACAACAAAAATACGAGGCCCTCTGGCCTAAATAAAATAAAATATTTTTGTTGAGGGACTGATAACAATCAGTTAGAGTTCTTTTTATTGAGGTACTGACTGATAATCCGTTTTTTGCTTCTTTAGCATTTCAGAATGCCACCAGTAGGTATCACCCTTAAAAACCAATTGCGTAGAATCTTGTAACTTAATAGGTGACGTAATCAGTAAAATTTTATCTTGTATTTAAGTAGGTACCTATTTATATTATGTTATTGCTATTTATCTATGACAATAAGACAAAATATATGTTTTATAAACACTTAAGAGTCATTTACAGTAATAAAGTTTGAAAAATTATTGCTGTGAAGTACAGAATCACTTTCGTGGCATCTAAAAATTCAAAACGTTAAAGCTTCCAAACGAGACTCACTATTTGACTGATTTACTGAGAATACAATCTTCACATCAAGCGCTACAATTTTTGTTTACAAAAAGTTGAAATAAGTTAGAAATAAAATTCGCCACGAAGGTGACGATGAGAACCGTGGCGATGAGAAATACCCCTGTACGAGCTATGTGCCCCGCCCACTGCCACTTGATTTTAGCAAGTAGTAGGTATAAGAGGAAATGAAATACCTTTATGCTATAAAATATAATTACCTTCTTTTATAACATAATATTGTCTGGATGTCCTTAAAAATTCTCTTTTGAGGTCTACTACGGTTAAACTAACTTCAGTTAAAATCTAACCACGAAGGCCAACTCTCAGCACCTCTATGTAGGAGGCTCTATGGGGAAAACATGACTATTATTCCTAGAAATATTAATACATAATTCACAGTGGCCTTGAATGATTGAAATGTCAGTGACTCCGCGATTCTAGAGTAATTTCGGATATTTCCATAAAATAGCGCACTTGTATAAAGAATAATAGTTTGTAGGTTTCGAGTTCTACTCTTTACTTATAAATTTTATTTGTTCAAGTTGATTTATTAAATGAGAACCACCAGTTCAGCATCGGGTCGATATTGTTACATCCCTACTACATTTTGGTGAACCTAAGACTCCTAAGTTACACCCTGAAGCACCTTATCAAATTCTAATAGATGTGTTTTTGCAACAAAAGTGTGCACCTGATGTGGTGTTGGTGGTACTACTGCATAATTAAATCAACATTTCTCTCTTTTGTGAACTAATACCTACTTATATCCAGATTATCTATAGTCAATGTCACTCTAGAATAGAGCATTGACTGACTGAATATTTCTTCCGCCACTTCATCTCAGCACCAGCCCATATGTTGTCCCGAAGTGGTGGTAGGGCAAGCTATAATTTGGGACGTGTATAAGTGCCCAGTAGGCCTAAGATGCGCGGCACGATAAGCGGTTATCACGCCATTTTATCGATTTTGCCCATACATTTTGACGTCGATAAAAGTTATCACGGCGCGCATCTTAGGCCTACTGGAAAGGGCCTATGCACTGAATAAACTGTTTCAATTCAATTAATTTCAGCAACTTTCTGTCTGTTACAAATATCATTAAACTATTTATCTCATCATCAAAATAATAGTCTACTTGAATTTAGGTTAATCATTTTTTAACAACAGTAAAACCGTGGGAGTCTGTTTTTCAACTTTACATTAAAATTGCCACTTTTCACAAGAATGTGTTTCGTTTAATCTATTTTAGTATTTTGTCTACGATTTCGTTCACCGTTGTTATGGAGACAAACAATTTAAATTCACCTTGAGTTTTGTTTTTGCCAAAAGTGTCACTTTGGTGAGTCAAGTACCTAGTGTCGAGATTCGAGATATTTATTTATCTAAAGTATTGGAAAATCTAGTTTCTAAAATCTTTATATCTTGACATGAAATAAGTTTAGTATGTAGAGATATGATTTAAGTTTTAAAATAGTTATGTAAGGTAACATTAGATTGTTTCAACTAAGTATCTAAACTATATAGCTTAAAACCAAGACTTAGGCATAGAGTAGGTCTTAGAGTATGACTTGGTCCAGTTTTTTGATCCGCAGTTAACTCAACCTTATGTTAACTATTAACAAAATATAAAGTAATAGTTATTACCATCGTATTAAACATATTTTTGCTGATATTTACCGACTTGGATGGAAATCACTCACACTGCACGCAGTTCAACAAAATAAGACTTCGTTGTACTCGTAATTGAAGGGGTGAGTGGACAAAGGTCTTAACTAACAAAATGAGTTATGAGTGTTTGAAAATGTTAATCTGCTCATACCACATTTCAATCCTGAAATGTATGAATGCTTGTCAGATAACAACACCTTTGTTAAGGTTTGACACGTAACAAAATTGCGTGTTTTGAGCTCATTAGTCGATTTTAACATCACTTAAGGTTTTAAGTGATGTTAAAATCGCCTCTTTTTTGCATGAACATAAACCTATGTTCATGCAAAAAAGTCGATTTTTCAGTTTTGTCAGATAACACCTTTGTCCACTCACCCCTCCCATTGTGAATAATTGTTCATCCCAGCCCAATGTATCGTGTTCGTTTCAGAAGAATAAAGACGTCCACTGCTGGACAAAGGCCTCCCCTGACATTTATCGTGTCATTTTCCTACTCTTAGGCATGTTTATTATAGGAAAGATCCACAAAAACATACGAGATGACAAAGTTATTTATCAATGACTGTAAACATTATTAATTAATGAGTTAGTCGAAGATGTTTACAAATAACAATCAATGGTATAGCGTGAAGGAATCCTACATATCGCTAGCATTGATGAATTAATCACACAATATATCTGAATGGAGCAACATCACTCTTACAAAAGACCACACTCACTCTCCTTACATTTTCAAGAGTTGTGTAGCCCGAATTTGAAGATTGACTACCAATTACCTGTGTATAATTTTTTTTTTATGTGATAGGAGGCAAACGAGCAGACGGATCACCTGATGGTAAATGATTACCGTCGCCCATACACACCCGCAGACCCAGGGGCGTTACAGGTGCGTTGCCGGCCTAATATAATGCACCTAACTATAACTACTGTTATTCAGAAATTAATAAAACAGTAGATGTTCAAGCTAGAGATCTCTCTAACTCTCTAGGTAAAGACATGAAAGGTACTATACTTTTTCATTTCAAAGGGTTGTAGTTAGAAGTTTCCGCTACCCTAGCTTCCAAAAATAAGCGCCATATTTTCAATCGTATTACCGTTATTTTAATAGACATTTATTACCGTTATTATAATTTTGAATCTGGGAATTATGTAGGCTGGTTTTAGTGTCACGCGGACCGTCGGCACGCGCACGGCCAATCTGTATGAACGTCTCTGACAGTCCACGTGACACTAAAACCAGCCGCATTCCATACAATTAGTATAGATTTGGATGTAGGATGATAGTTTCTGAACCTTTCTGAACTGTATTATTAAGACAGAAACGACTTTGTTTATCGTGCTGATAACGTCGGCATGGGTGGCGTGATGCAATGATAACAGATTCAATACAATACGTTGTTCTGATAAACCGTCAGCATTTTCTGAATAGCTTGCTTTAGACAGCTATTGAATCTTATTTCTCAGAGCATAAGATCTATAAATCAAGAGTTAATACTTGAACTTTGTTGACGACTGATGATTGTCTTCTAGTCGTTCGTTGTTCGACCTAGCCAAAAGGTTAAGGTCTTAATACGATTCGACTTGTAGTGCGGAAGGTCTGGGTTTGAATGATTAATTGATAGAGCCATTATGTGCCTTTTTGTTGGAGTTTGGAAATAATTTGGTGTTAAGTAGGTACTTACAGTCTTGTCATCATCATCATTTCAGCCATAGGACGTCAACTGCTGAATATAGGCCTCCCCCAATGATTCCCATAATGACCGGTTGGTATTGGCACCGGACCGGCCTGTATCCAGTGTCTTCCTGCTACCTTTTTTTAGGTCGTCGGTCACAGCCTTTTGGTTTTAGTTAAAACAATGATATTCGTTGTTCTATTTAGGTGTCAGTTAAATCGAGTTTTGCCTCCCGTATTTCATTTATTACATCGACGTGTCCATCCCGAAATTTATGCAAAGAAACTTTCATTCAATAAGTAAGCATCAAGCAGTAATCTTTAAACTTAAGAAGAATATATTCGTAGTTTAAGTTGTAGACGTCTCTACGAAAAGTATTGACAATAACCCAGGGTTATCTACAGTTTCATTGCAACTATGGAATTGTACCGAAATACCTAGTAGGTAGTTACACACCCAATAATGTTTACTTTTTTGTGCCGACGACAATCGGCAGCTATCGGTCCATAAAAACTGAGGTCAATAGAGTGTTTCACTATGACACCTACAAACGAGTACATCAAGATATACACTGCGGTATCTTATGGAGTTGCATTAAGTACCATTTTTCAACGATAATGTATAGTCTTATCTGCTACTGTACAAAGAATACTACGTAGTTTTCCGATACACGACCGGTCCGCGCAATGAAACTTTCCACTGTGAAGGCAAATATTGGAACAAATGCTCTACCCACAGGTTGGCTTTTGTATAAAATGGGATTTCTTTACATTATTACCATTATTTGGATCATGCCCCATTGTTTTCAGTGACCATTTTCATAAACGTTTCTTTTCAGTTTTAGCCTTGGTACTATTACTTATTCTGTGGTTTTAGCAAGGGCCGTTTTTCCATACAAACAATGTTTGTATGGAACCCTGTTTTCTCTCGGGATAATACCGGTAGAGTCATATTTTTAACACGCTTTTATTAGGTCGACCTGTATGTAACTATGTAATAGAATCGAAGAATCTGAATTAAGTAATTACACGCATTCCTAATTCTTGTATCATCATGAAACTTGGCAATTATATGTAGATTGTAGATTAGATGACAATACAATATTGTGGTACCAGCGAGCTGGTCTGATGATGGGACTGGAAGGTGGCCATAGGAACTCCTAAACGAAACGGTGGAATCGCATCGGGTTTGGGTTCATTGGATTTGTCCTCAAGCACTTTAGTGCTAGATGATGTCCAGGGTCCTGATGATGGAGTCGGGAAGAGGCCGAAATGGCAGAATCTCACACGCTACTAACAGGAGCAGAGCATCAATGAAAAATGTTGCAAAAACGCGAAAATTATTCAAACCATTTTCTTATTCTCGTACTTACTCTAGCTGTGCTCGCGACATAAAAAGTTATGGATGATTAGTGACACAATAAGGTGCAAAAACTGAAACGTAAAATATTTGATGTTTTTACGTGTAAGACCACGCTTCCTAAACGTGACCATTCCATATAAAACGCCCTCATTAGTACACAATGAATGTTTTGACGCAATACCCAATGTAACTATTTAAACAACGAAAATATTGTTAAGTTCGAAAATGTCGTGAATGGTGTGCAATTAAAATTTTCGCTTACGTCTTTTATGTGACTAGTACGAGTAAATAGTAAAAATAAATACATGAAAATAGTGTAATAATAACTTGTATACAGAGAACACAATAGGTTCCTTACATAATGTTCAAAAATAGATATTACCATATACCTATTTAAGTTTATTTCGATTCTGTTTGTGTGAGGTCAAGAAAGCAGTTACGTCACTGCAAGAACTGTTTAATTAGAACTCAAATAAAATTAGTGCTGTATTGTTATACGGATGGATAACTGGCAAATTCTGATTCAAATTAATACTGTAAAAGACTTTCAGTCTATTTTTCTGAAACCTTGGTTTATGGATGTTTACTTGTCAATTCATATAATTTTACCTTAGATAGATATTATGAATGACTAGTCATGACGCAATTACGACAACTTAAATAATAAATACAATAACGATTTTAAAAAGTGTTTCCTGTTTTCTCACTAGAACATCCTCAATACCATTTACCTCGAGTTATTTCGCAATTGTATTATCAAACACAGCAATATGCGTAAACGTAAGTAACAATAAATAAACATTGATTTAAAATTACGCGTTTTACGCCATTTTACGCTGAGATTGCGTAAAGACGTTAAATCAATCGAGATGTTACGTCTATTGTGACGTCATTTCGATTTGAAACGCTGAACTTATATTAATTAAAATTGTCATCAAAACCAAGGCATTTACGTAAAGTTAAAGAACATTTGTATGTTATCAAAGTTAGATAATGTGAAATTGGATAACAATGACGTGGTACAAAAATAATGACGTAGTTTCAGTAGACACGTTAGAAAAGTAGGTAGAGAAAAACTTTTGTTGCTGAACTTGCTGGTCTTGTTTTAAAACTTTATATTTCTCTTGTTTAAGTCAAGACATGATGGCCATTATTTTACATGGTTTAAGTAAGAAGAAGTCTTACGTCTAAACGGACATAATAATTATTACGAGTTTGGAGTCAAGGTCCGAATGAATAGGTTTTCCAGCAGCATACGTCGATAACATTTGGTAACCTCGGCCGGAACTTTATTATCAAAAAAATAAACATAATACGTCACTGAATACCTAAAAACTCATGTAATAACTAGAATAAATTGAAATAATAAATTATTTAGTTACCTAAAAGCGAACAGTCGCTAGAATTGTCTCATACAAACTTATTGTTTGAACACTAAAACGTAAGAACATTCAGACAACATTTTCTTAACTAAAATCTAAAAGAATCTAGTCGTTAATTCCTCTATGGTCAAAACCCCATGTCAGTCTCTGCTGGCGCCTCAAATGATTGAATAGAGCTGTCCTCTGAAGATTTGGAAAATAATTGAACTATTTTTCAGTCATTCAGGTTAAGATGACTATTTTCTCGTGTTTAGTGGAGACAAAGGCTACAACTAGTAGTTATTTCCTGATAGTAAATAATAGTAGGTAGGTACCGGCTTATCTAATGTATAGTACTTTATCAGCCAAAAACGCTGCCGTGTGCGTAGGCGTCAGTGGAACCTCATAAAAACGTATCGTATCGCTTTTTATTCACGATCTGACGTAAGGGATAACGTACTGCGTCACTGAAGCTCCAGTACTTTGTTTTATGGAAGGTACTCACCCATGACCATTAGTTCAAGGTATTAGGTACAGTCAATAACACATCAGAGGTAAATATTTCAGTTGAAAATTGCATTAATTACATCGTGTAGGACGTAAGTATTAGCTTGATTTGCAGTCGTCTGAAATGACTGTGATAAATGCACTGTTATTTTACAACCTGCAAGCATTAGTCAGCTTGGTTTGCTGCATGTACCTACTTTATGAATCCACTGATTTTCAGCAATAAATCTACGAGTACTTGCTAAGTAGGTAATTCATTTTTAAGCTGTTGAAAGACTTCGTATGGGTGTTAGAAGTGGAGTTAAATGGCTGGATATTTTAATGACTTGTGATAAAAAACTAATTTATTAGGACATACACAAAACTGCCATTTTGGTATACCTACAAAAATGGGTAAAAATCAAAATAATCGCAATTTGCAAGCCAAAAAGGCAGAAGCTCTAGTGAAGTCAATAAAGAACTTTTAAACTTGAATGTAGAGCGCTCTTTATTAAAGCTTTACTTTCAGAGCTTTAAAGCTTTGGCCCTTTCACAGCAAAAGTTAATAAACCACTAAGCTGTACAAAATGAAGAGTTGGTGAATGCATTTCTCTTATCATGAAAACTGTCTAAAATTTTTTTACATTTTAGAATATAATTTTAAACAAGTTTATTTCTATGTGAGTTTGCATTGTAAATATTGTGAACAAGAATAAGCGTGCAAAATCTTTATAGATAATACTCTATTGGCTATCATTTTCAGTGATCAATGACAAAGAATGCACAAACCTAGTTTAAACGTAGTACAAATATTTCAGCCAAAAACGTCCACCATGGACTAAGGTCTTCCACGGCCAGCCCTACGCTGCCCGTATCCAGATGCGAAAAATATACAAAAATTATAAGTTACTAATATTATTATTATTGTAATAAACACAAATTAAAAAGGCCCGACAGATACAAATCTGCCAAATTATCGCTATTATTGAGGCGTGTGGCACATTGATAAATTTTAATCAACAGCGTAATTTACGCAAAACAGTGGGAGTTTCCATTAATTTAATGCTAACAAATAAATACTGATAATGTAATAACTTTTAGAACAATGTTTCAAATCACCCACCTAAACAAGGTGGACCAACGACATCGTAAAGGTGCATCAGGAAGGCCCTGAACGCAGGCCGCTACCAACCGGGCAACTGTAAGCGATGATGTTGATGACAATGCAATTTCCATTCACCTTAGTTCAAAATACTTTTAAAGAAAATAATACATACATCCTACCCGAATCAAGAATGTAAAGAAAACGAAATAAGAATTACCTATATTTTAGTTGACTGTCTGACCTTAAGAAAATGATAAGTCGGTTAATTATTGTGAAACTCAAACAAAATTTAAAACGCAATTATAAACATTACTAGAAAAATCCGACAGGCGCAAAACATTGATAGTGAAACTGGTTTTTATGATAATAGTTAGTCATTCTCGTTTATCTAAGGAAAGAATAGAAACTAAACGTGATAAAATTATCTATCTAATCTATCATAATATAATATCCTACTGATAGAGATTGTACTAACTATATCTTATCCTCACGCCGATTAATATTGTTATTAAAATGGTTCAAGAACATTTATTTTATCAGATCTCAGACACAATAATAAATAAAGTAATTACGAAGTACATTATTATTATGTGATAACTAATTAAGCGTTTGAGGTCCTAAATGGAGACTAACTACGTCTTAGCAAACTGATAGTGTGGGAACTGTGAGAGTAATTATTACTCGATGGACCGACGTCCTACCTAGAGTAAATAGCTGGCAGCGGCTGGACGAAAAAGGCAGGAGGTCGGGCTTTGTGGTATTCCATGGAGGCTTTACGTCCAGCATTCCAGCAATACTGCTATTGGCTGAAACAATATTTGGTACGAGTACTTGATGATTAACCAATAATTCAAAAACATAACTTGTGTATACAAAATTATTTTAAAGAACTGAATTAATTTGATTTGAAAGGATTCAAAATATTTAAGTTGCTGAATAAGTAACGTATCTAATACACTCCTTTCTACTGCTAAAGAACTCTATTTGGATTGAGTTTTGACAGCGCATGAAAGGTATCATCAATTTATCACTACTTATTTAATAAAAATTATGTTGTAAATTATCCAATTCTCAAAGTCTTTCGTTCGTTTTTTATACTTCCAGTATCAATATAATATTTGGTTTATATTTGGTAGGTTTGTAATACTTTACTTGTAATTTTGTTTGTTTGCGGTAACCGTAGACATGATTAATTTATTAGTAGATTTAATCGATAATTTGGCTAAACCTTTGATAAGTTACACGTGGATTGATATCGAGAACCCGGTAAACTGTGTTGCGCAGGATTCCAATTCAGACAAACTTTAGGTACAGAGGTTTAAAACACGTGTATAGTAATAAATTTTCATAATAATAATAATTTAATAATCTATATGTATAAAAGCGAAAGGTCACTGATTGACTGACTCACTCATCACGAAATCTCAGAAACTACAAGTGTCTATGTCAACTAGAGCCTCAAATTTTGCAGTAGGGGTTTTTTTTAGAACGTATAGGTTCTCACTAACACGGGATTTTGCAAAATTCAACGTCTAACCCTCTAAGGGATCCACTAAGTCGCTATGTTAAACTCTACTTACTACCTTCCTACTAGAATGAGACTTCGTGATTCCAATTGTAGAGTCAAATAGCCAGACAAGAGGTCGACTTTTCCTGCCTTTGTTGTCATTATCTAGTTACATCTGGCCATAGACAATGATTGTCGGTGACTTGCCCCACAGAGGTCGTGGAGAAAGACTCTCCATTGTTTGGAGTTACGGCCTTAGTCGTTGAGGGTTAACCTCATAGTACCATAGAGTATGCCATAGAAATAATTGCCTTTCTACGTGCATTACATTACATTTTATGCTATCATGATTATTGATTCTAATGTGAGGAATAAACTGGAACACAGACACAGACACAAGCTAGTTATTATAAATAATACGTCAGAAAAGAACACTGCGTCACAAAGGAAAAGTAGAAATACTGAACTGAGAAAAATATCGAAAATACTCGACAATAATTTAAATAACAAAAAATGTCTCGTCATAGAATTTACGCCGTAACCCGAGCAGGTACATGACTTTTAAAATTACCTTGTTAATGTTAGAAAACGTACACACAATACATGACAAGTTAATCTTATTACTTGGGCATTAAGACCGACTTTAGCAGTACAATGTACACTTGACGAGTCGTAGGTGTACCTACCTGATGATGTAGAAAAATAAATTCTCAAAGTCATCGCTATGACTTTTGACCTCTTCTGTCATATTCACCTTCAAATGTGTAAAAGACCCAGACAGCTTATAAAAAGTGTGTCACTCCATTAGAGGTGACAGTGCCCGATAGTGTAAATCATCATCATCAGCATCAGGTCATTTATGCCCATTTTCACCATCAATCCCTAATTTTTAAGTGACCCCTATAAAAACTAAATTCCTGGTATAATTGTATATTACCATAGGGGTCACTTAAAATTAGGGATTGATGGTTAAAACGGGCATTAGTTTCTACTGCAGGCGTCTCTATAATTTTCCAGAGACACAGATGGGCAAACAGGTTGGGGAGGTCTTTTGGTATTAGCATGTGTGTCCCTATTTGTGAGCATCATCTTCATCATCTCTTGCAGTGAAGACCAGAATGACCAGGATTTCTTTTTTCAGGGGGGCTATCATCTTAAAATCAGTAGCCCAACATCCTGAGTGGGGCACCAGACCATACTTGGGGACTAACGAATTCGCGTGCAAAAACTTTGTTACTATGTGAGAGTATCGCATCATAGACAATTTACAAATATTTCCTCAACTATGAAATGTTTTGTTCCACATACGTTTCTCGGGAATACAGGAACGTATCGCAGGTAGATAAGCAAGCTTGGGCGGGCGCCAAAAACATACAGTCGGGCTCGAAAACTACGAATTTTAAATATAAATTACGAGTATGTAGTTATACTCGTATTGTCTGGTCAGAATAATTGACATTAAACTAACAATGTAACAACAATTCGCGACAAATCATGATTTAGCGACAGGACGTCCACCGTTGAAGATAGGAACTGCCCGTAATCTAAGAAATCCAGATTGGCGATCCAGCCCAGTCCAGACTTTGCTGGCCCATCAGTACACTACACTACACTACTTATAAGAAGTGGAAAATAAAAGTTCCCATGAGTTGCAAAAACAAAAGCATAAGTCATGTCTTAGGTAATAACTTTTTTGACCAGAAAACTTCTAATTTAAAAATATTTTGGCCCATAATGTCGTCCAAACTTCTGAAAGTTTTTAAAATGGTCAATATTCCTTCTGTTTATCTCTTTCTGACTTTGGAACTGGGTATTTAACATGGTACTACCATGAGATAGAAATTTTCTTGTCAAAAAAGTTATTACCTAAGACATGACTTATGCTTTTGTTTTTGCAACTCATGGGAACTTTTATTTTCCACTTCTTATAAGTAGTGTAGTGTAGTGTACTGATGGGCCAGCAAAGTCTGGACTGGGCTGGATCGCCAATCTGGATTTCTTAGATTACGGGCAGTTCCTATCTTCAACGGTGGACGTCCTGTCGCTAAATCATGATTTGTCGCGAATTGTTGTTACATTGTTACAACCAACGATCTACAATTAAGCACGTCAACAAGAGCTGTCGTTGTGGCACTTCTTCTCAGCACTTGCCAAATGTTTGTCTCGAAGCGCTGGTAGGGCAAAAAAAGAATGAGACATGTATAGGCTCCTTAAGAGCATTTGACGATTTGCAAGTACTAATTTAATTAGTCTAAACAAATAAAGAAAATTTTGATTTTGATTTTGATTTTGGAAACCCTTGGGTTAGGCCTTTGTTCAGCAGTGGACGTCCCTTGGCTGGAACGGACTATTATTTTCGGGGTGGAGTGTACAGTCAGCCGAGCATTTCCTTGAATTCCCAATTTTCCTGGATTTCCCGCGCAAATCTCAGGCGCCTGATTGACGCGTTATTTCGCCCTCCGAGAAGCAATCAATCTTGTTTTTTTGGAAATGACTATGTATTTCTCGTGTTATTGTTTTCAGGGAAGGCCGTAAAGGAAATTTTAAAGTAGTTATTCCGAATTTTGGTAGTACCTAGAGCGGGAACTAATTTTGCCGCATATATCTTTAGAGTAACCTACCTAGTACTTTGCTATTATTTAATGTAAACTCTTATTATAACCTCTATCAATATTAGTTAAAATCTTATAAGAATAAAATTGGCCAAGTGCGTGTCGTGTCACGCGCAGAAGGCGTTCGATACATCGACCGCTGGTGTGTGGTGAACCTACTTCTAAACACAAGCTTTACATTTAGCATAGCTGGAGGATAAAATTAAATTGTGCACTACAAATAACTAAAACTTCAGGTTTTTGTGCGTCTCAAGAGTTCGAATCAAAGTAATCCTGCTGGCAACCCTCCATTCAGATATGGTCCGTTTTCGGTTATTTAATTTTCAATGTATCGGCATAGTTCGGTCAGGAAACGTAATTCTGTAATATTTTGCCCATAGGGAAATAGTACTACAATATATCAAAATTAAAGGTTTCCGATAGACTATAGCAATAATAAGGAAACTACGAAAATTAAGGAAAGTGTGGTTACAGGACAAAGATTTAATAATTAGGTAGGTGTATTATGAAATAGGCACTACAGGAAAATGGTCTTATTTCCTCAACTATCAGGGTACATTGTAGGTACCAAAGGCGTTAATGTACTTACTACAATACATGCTTTTAGCGTTTTTAGTTTTTAAATACATACTTACAGATTCATAAATGGTACCAGCGTTCACGTTAAATAATACTTAAGTTTGTGTTGAACTAGTTGTTATAAAAGTCTATTATTGACTAGAAGTTGGCGTAGAACAACCAGTGACGGTTGGTGCTAGATTTCAAGCAGTCTTCTATACAAACTGGTTAAGACTTCGCAGTAGCACTATATACTATCACTAGTGTCCGACCGAATATGGATTTTCAGCCGAAAACGGAAACGAAAACGAAGCTTCGGCTGCAGTCCCATTTTCGGCCGAAAACGAAAACGAAAACGAAAATGACCTTCAACTCTCAAATTTCAATCTGAAGTTATGTAAAAACTTTGAAAACCGTTAATGTTTTGACCAAAAACATAATGACGTTTGACAGTTGTTTTTTATAAGGATTGATTAAAGAAAACCGGCATTAAAACACAAAAAATTGAATTATGAATTCTTAGTAGAATATTATTTCCGGTGTAGGTATATTGAAATATTGGGAAGTGAAGAAGAAATAAAGGGTGTCCAGTGGGAATTTTGCAACTTCAAAAATGATTCATACAAATAAATTAATGATTTTTTATTATTTATTACTAATGCAAACTGGAGTTTAACAATGCGGATTTTTTTTTATAGGCAATGTCTTTTAAATGATGCCCGTTTTACTATAGGCACTCTCACAGCCGGACCCTTACATTCGCAACTATGCGAGAGCAAATCGCGCTAATAATTTTCCTGCAACTTCACGGCGGATATTTTCTTACAGAAACTGAATTATTTAAGGATTGTTTGCTGTAAACTTTTGACTTGAGATATCCCCACAAGAAAAAGTCGCATGGTGTGAGATCTGGTGACCGAGGCGGCTAGAAAAAATAGTCCTCAGTGTATCCATCGAGGTACTCTCAGTGTGTGGTGAGACACCTTCTTGCTGAAATAGTAGTTGGCCGGGATACAGTTGCAGTTGTGGTATCAGACATTCATCGATCATTCAACATTTCAAATACTTATTGCTCAACTGCGAACGCTCTGTAGGCTCCCGACCAGTGACTCATGGCGTATTTCAAATCCGCATTAGACTCTATTTTGAAAAAAGTAAACTTAATGAAAACTCTTTGGTTTTATTTGTATTCGATTTTGAACTTGGAAAATTTTCGCTGGACACCCTTTACAACGTAACCTCACTTCAAAACTTCAAAAGAGTGTGACAATACCGCGTCCGTTCAAGTCTGATTGGAACCATGAGTGCATCAGATTCACTCCCGAAGATATCGGAACGATAAACGTCCCCATCTTATTCACGTATTTCTGATATTCGGTTTGACCGAAGCTTCGGCTGGTTTTTGGCCGAAAACGAAAATATGGCCGAATGTCCATTTTTTGGCCGAAAATGGCCGAAAACGAAAACGAAAACGAATATTCGGTCGGTCACTAACTATCACTATAGGCTAGTTGCCTAAAAAAATTTTTTTAGTCCGTAATGTTTAATATCAAAAAATATTGGACACGTATATTTTTATTTGTCAATCTAACAAATAATTACATAGTTATAGTGCGTTGAAGTTGCGCACGACGTCACAACGTGCGGCATTTTTAAGCAAGCGTTGACGTCACGGGCCTCTTCTTATGAACTTTGGGGCGCTTTATCTCTTTAAATTTTCATTAGTTTGAAAAAGTGAAAAATACGTGTAGAGTATTTTTTGATAAGTTAACTGACGGACTAATTAAAACTCTTGCTTTTTGACCCAGGCAACATCCCCATTACATAGTATGAAACAAAGTCACTTTCCGCTGTCTGTCCCTATGTATGCTTAGATCTTGAAAACTACGCAACGGATTTTGATGCGTTTTTTTTAAATAGATAGAGTCACTCAAGAGGAATGTTTATAGGTATAAAACATGCAAATTATAAAAGAGAAAAGCCGGGAAATTCCATTGTAACCTTTTGAAGCCGGAGCAGGCCGCAGTCTCTAATAAACCAATGCGCTCCACTAGAATTATACCAATCACACCTATGGGAAAAACCCTTTCGCTATTAGTTGAAACCAAAAATATGCCGTAAGTATTATTGTCTCCATTTTCAGGAGTGCAAAAACCAGATTACCTAGTTATATCTATCTGCTTTTGTGTTTCCCAAATTATAACTACAATTTAATGGTTACCACTGCCGGCTTCAACTCAACCAGAAAATGGGAAAAACCGTTAGATTTTGGTTTAGACTACATGCGCTGTAACTATGTAGGTATTATTGCCTCCATTTTATTTTCAGGACTGTAAAACACGAATACCTACTTATCTACCTTTGTATTTCCCAAATTATAACTACAATTTTGTGGTATTTCGTATCTTTTTCCGGTGTGAAATCCCCATAGTCTCGCTTGTTATATTCAGATTTATTTCCTTTACTTAGGTAAGTATACCTATTTTTTGAAAATTTTCCCCGACTAAACGGAAGTCTTTTGTGTATTTTAAAATACGCATTAACTTCGACAATAGAATACTTGTCGTTGGAAAATACAAAATATGATATAAATAAGTATTACCTGTGAAAAGCATTTTCCGGCGTTTTCCATAAAAAGTACCGTTGTTACGTTAAGTATAATTACATTATTCTGTTAAAGGAAAAATGGTATAATTTCATGAAATTCTGTCCACTAATTTTAAGGAGTTAAAATCAAACCTACTAGTATTCATAGACCACAGTAGAGACATAGGCATATGAATATAGTTTAGCTAAGAAAAAAAATAAACAGACTGACCTAAAAATAGACTAAAAACTGCGTAGTTCTAAAACCTTCCTCAATTACGATTAGATTTATATCTAGATAATCACAATAACAATTGATAAGATATTTAATTTTAGGTTGTTGATATAATTAACATAAACACGATGTAGTAACAAATAAAGTTTCTAATCTCCTTAAGTTGTCAATAATTAAAGCGTAAGTTTGTAAGATTACTTATTTAATTATGTCTTAATAACTTTTATAAAATTACGAGTCTCATTTTAACCAATATGTAAAACGTAAAGGTATTAAACTAACTTATAAATAACGTAAGTAGTCGTAGGTTTAAGTACTTCAATGTTTTCAGCTGAAGTCTTTTAAAATTTACGCTCATGAAACTAAAGTGAGATCATACATACATCATACATCGTGACCGCAAACCGGAAGCACGTGGCAATACAATGTAGTAACCATTTTTTGAAGTTTAGTTAATAGTAAATTGTGGTAAACAAATTACTAGTTGTAGTATTCCTGCTAACTTTAGTTAAGTTAATGCTTATGTTAGGAGTGACGGCGACGAAAGTTGTCAATGTTTAGCTTTTCTAAAGATTCGTTAGTACGATCCAGAAACATAATAATTATGATAGATTAATAAGACTAAAACCTAAAATCCTAAAACGTCAAAAGTCTGTCGAACTCCATACAAAAACACCAGTTGGTATGTTTAAAGTTAATGTGGTGCAACTGAGTCTTATGCCTGTCACCGTAAAATTGTGAATTCCGTCAGATTATAATCTGACGTAGTTAAATTACAATCTAACCTAACCTTAACCTAACCCACTGTTAGTTTACAATCTAATGCGTTATATTAAAAACTGACAGAGTTCACAATTTCACGTTGACATGCCCGTTTTCACCATCAATTCCTGATTTTTAAGTGACTCCCATGGTAACACACAACAGGAATTTTGTTTTCATAGGGATCACTTAAAAATTAGGGTTTGGTGGTGAAAACAGGCATTAGACTCTACAATTTCAAAACTAGGAACAATCACAACTTTTTAAAAACTGTTGACTCTTACTCTAGTGTCATTTCTGTGCCCTAACTTTACCAAATTGCTACAGCCGAGCATCCACACCCGCTTGAAAATAACAACAACTATTTATTCTACTATATCAACTATTTCTAGATGCACATTCTCCGTAATTGTCACTACATTGTTTCCATAGAGCCGCAAGGTCGCTGGTTAGTTACTGGGCTGCGTAGTAGGGCTTCATCCGTCGAAGCGGGTCAAGCGCATCCGTCGCATGCAGCCGATGCATTATGTAGCTAGGTATAGTCAGAGGGGAATTATTATGATGAAAATAATTTTATTGGAGAATATCTGCAAAAGTTAAACAAGTATAGGTAAAGTCTCTCGAATCATGTCTAATTTCTCATCTTTATGACTAAAAGGGAATTAATAATTGGGAAGAAAAACAATCGGAAAAATATCCTGAAAAAAAAACATACATACAATACATTCGAACATAATAACCTCCTCCTTTTTTAAGTAGGTATACCTAAACTATAAGTTGGGTCTCTCGCAATCAAGTTCATAAATGTTTAAAAAGTAGGTAAAATTTTCTACGACTTAGTAAATAGTTTATTCAACAATCATAGAGTTTATCTAGCTCCAAATCAGGTAGAGCTTATGTAATATACACACATTTAACAAATCACACTTTTGTGTTTGCGATGACGAGAGCAAAACCCAATCTTTGATGTTGTGATGCTGACTTCAATCAGTGAGATCTAAATAAAACACTTTGTCAGATAAAAAGACAAGTATCTATGTACTATCTCACTTAACATCAGGTGCGATTGCGGTCAAATATTGCCTTGTTCTGTGTAAAAAAACTACCACGAAATTAAGTTTTTTAAATGCTGCAACGCAGGACTCCTCGTTGTGTAAATCCTTGTGGGAAGACCTTCATCCGTATTCACAAATATTACTATGAGATCTCACAGTGCGCGTGGACGCATAGGGTCCCAAAAACCCATTCATAGACAATACTTGGGTGGCGGAGTGACACACGAATAGGGTTGCCAGGCGTCCGGCTTTAGCCGGACATGTTTGGCTTTCTAGGGACTCGTCCGGCCAAATATTGCCTTGTCCGGCCTGTCCGGCTTTTGTTAGGCTTTTTATTTGGTTGTCGCGCCAGGCGAAAGTCGAGCCACAGAATCATATGAAGCGCACGCATCAGGATGATGCAGCAACCGATGATGATAGTAATCAGTCATCATGACCTGACACTAATTACACCCCCCCCCCTCTCCCCGGTCACATGTCCGGCTTTTAGGGTAAAATGTCCGGCCAAATGAAGCACAAAGTCCGGCTTTTGTGATTTTGGACCTGGCAACCCTATACACGAACCAATCACAGAGCTCTATTCAAAGCTGTGCGTTCGACTTCGCATAGCGCTGCTGCTTCTCTTAATTAAGCAAGCATCGTTTGTGAATACGGGTGTAAGTCTAGCAGTGATCCACTGCTAAGCCACTGCCAGTGGACGTCATATAACTGAAACAAATGTTTTAGTGGTAAATATACTGACCATTAAACACTTGCAAACATCACAAAAGATGGCTGACTATACTCCAGTGAAATATAGTTTAGTCACGGCTGTATTAGGAAGGGTTAGCTTACCTGACCTTTCCACGAGGATCATTTGATGTACTATATCGTTCTAGAATATTCTCTAAGGCTGTACTTTAAAATTCAAATGGCGTAGGCGCGGGAAACTAGGGTGATCTTTATCATAAACAAGTGCGAACAAGGTAAAGTATTACGGAAAAATCCTATGATGGGAGTATTTAGGAATATTTTAGTTATTAAGAAGCGCTGAAAAAGGAGGAGAGGAAAAAGGAGGTTTTTGTGTCAATCAGGGTGAAAATTTAATGTAGATTCCTAATTTAAAACTTGTCGCACAGGCGACTACTTAATGGTGGAATAATCGGGATCTCGAATAAAGACCACGTCGCGGTATTAGGATAAAAAACTTATTATTTTTCTATAAAATGAGCTGTAGGTACTTTGATGTCAGACACATTAATCTTATTGCAATATCGGAAAGCCCAGAAAATAACAGAGACAAAATAAAGAATGTCATTTTCGTAAAAACCCTATTTTTAAACTTATGTCTAAATACTAAATGACTTTGGAATAAATATTCTCAATTAAGATTCAAGTTCGAATAAATTACCCGGTCATTAGGCGTGTTTAGAATCCAAACAAATGAATTTGATATGAAGCTATTGTTCCCACTTCAAAACAGGCTGTTTGTGTCATTGGACGAAAACAACTTTGTTTTTAAATTAGGTGACTGTTTGGTAAAACCGCGACACATAACTGTTTATATTTTTCACCATGGTGTTTATGAACGAAAGTCAAGACCAAGCTAGGTCTTGGGCTTAACTCAATCAGTGCCTGGGGTATGGGAACGGCATGGGAGTGGTGACATTGACATTTATGACGTGTAGAGCATAAAAATCTGAAGATCTGAAGTCCCGCTGACGTTTGACGTTACAAAAACACTCCCCCATGTCGCTCTCATACCTCAGGCACTCATTGAGTTAAGAACTAGACCTATACTTAAACTTTGTTAACTAAAAAATCAATTTTCGTATGGCTCAATTTCACACAACGACCACTGTAGGTAATTTTCTAATGTCAGTTTTCTTATGGCAGTGCTACGATTCTGGCTACAGAAAACATGGTAGACATAAAAAAGTATAAAAAAATAGTGTTCATGTGTTTTGGAGTGCACTGAATGGCAAAGACGTAAACTATTTTTTGTGATTTTAAATAGAAAGAACAGAATGTTATTCTGCTTCTAATTACAAATACCTAAGCTTCACTTTAGATAAGTGCAATCTATATCTGTCAGTTTTAAATTCGTTATGACTTTAGTTGCATGAGAATCGCCATGATTTGAATTTCCCAATCAAAACAACGTGGCTAGTTATTCCTTTGAGTTTACAAAAAGACGAAATGTTATGTAAATGTAAGCACCAATCGTCCTCCGTCTCTAGTAGAATACAAAACAAACGACGTATACCTATGTAGACTGGACTACATGTGAGGTAAGTGGATGGTGGGTTCTGTAGATTTGATGATAATTTGTGTAAAAAGTCTAGTAACAGGATCAAGTTTTCGGACAAATACAAATGTTGTGATGGTTAATAAAACAAATAATTCATACTCGTATTACCTCTGTAATAATAGAAGTTTTTATTACGTCCAATTTGTATTATAATAACTGTAATTTTTGTCACTATTGTATGGGTATTATTGGGCATGTAAAAGTTGGTCCTTCGAGCCGGATTCGTTTTTTTACACACCGTAAATGATTGCTAAGTAGGTAATAATTTTAAAGTAATGAGGGACATCTACAAATGAATGTGATTGAACCTAACTTAGCTGCTTGCACATAACTAGATTGTTCTCTATTGTCAGCTGAGGGATCCTTAAAAAGGTCGTTAACTGAGGACCATTACCGTTCGGTACAGTTCGATCCAGATCCTAACTGCTTTGACCCACTTCAGAACTGAAATATTTACAAGAGGAATGTACTGGTTACTTCTTAAAAGATTCTTTGGCCAAACCAAATACAAGTAGATTATCTTCGATGTAACAGATCTTTAGATATTTTTGATGTCTACAATATTTAAAAAAAGTTTCAAATGTTTCAGTTACGGTAAGAGAATTTTGGTTTAAGCAATTTCTGTTTCTCGGTAGGTAAGTGTTTTGAAAAAATTAAGATAGGTACCGAAAATGTTAAACTTTCTGTTACTAGACAATGGCAGTGAACAAGAAAAACAACCGTGAATTTGAAGGCTTATTTTCTTAGTCATAACAATAACCTTTAAACTCGAAATCTACACTCGCGAGCAAAAGTATGGAATCACTTACATGAAGTTGTTTCCACGCGATCTTGTGTACTAACGAATTTGTTAGGAACAAAAAAAGTGGCACCATTTTAAAGATTAAATTTTTATCTTTAAATTGATACCAAATTCATTTAAATCACACCAGCATTTAAAAAGATATCCCGGCTGATGTGAAGAAGTAACGAAAAAGACATGTATGAACTGTTTGATACGTCGCGAGTTGCGGCCTATTTACCCCCTATAAAAGCACGCGTTTTCGGATTTTTGCTTTCACACGTTGATTCATACACATCTCCGCTTCTTTTGACACTTTACCTGGGATTCTACACCTTCAGAAGCAGCACAAATCGTTGCACTATTGCAAGAAGGGCTCAGCCAGCGGGCTGTCGCACGTCAGCGCCACATAAGCCAGTCCTGGGTTTCGAAAGTTTTAAGACGCTTTCGGGAGACTGGTGGCTTTATCCCGAGACCAAGTTCTGAACAGCGCCGGTGCACATCGCAGAGGGAAGACCGTTTTTTCATGTCAACCTCTCTATGAAATCGTCATTTGACTGGAATCGATGTCCATCAAGAGCTCAGAAATGTTCGTAAGATAGCTGTTAGCGAGTGGACAGTTCGTCTAAGATATAAGCAATAGAATTTGACTCCAAAAAGGCCTGCCACAGGCTCGAAACTGACGGCAGGTCACCGATAAGCACCCTTTCAATTTGCTCGTACACATCTCGATGGGAAGGCGAGTAATGGAGGCGAGTTCTGTTCTCCGATGAATGCAAACTGTGTTTGCAGGGCAGCAGTCGAAGAGGTCGGGTTTATAGGCGGCCTGAGGAGCGATTTGTGCAGTGCTGGTTCGCTGAAACAGTGGCTTATGGGGGTGGCTTGCTCGACTTAACATCGAGATGTGTACGAGCAAATTGAAAGCGTGCTTATCGGTGACCTGCCGTCAGTTTCGAGCCTGTGGCAGGCCTTTTTGGAGTTAAATTCTATTGCTTATGTCTTAGACAAACTGTCTACTCGCTAACAGCTATCCTACGAACATTTCTGAGCTCTTACTGGACGTCGATTCCAGTCAAATGACGATTTCATAGAGAGGTTGACATGAAAAAACGGTCTTCCCTCTGCGATGTGCGCCGGCGCTGTTCAGAACTTGGTCTCGGGATAAAGCCACCAGTCTCCCGAAAGCGTCTTAAAACTTTCGAAACCCAGGACTGGCTTATGTGGCGCTGACGTGCGACAGCCCGCTGGCTGAGCCTTTCTTGCAATAGTGCAACGATTTGTGCTGCTTCTGAAGGTGCAGAATCCCAGGTAAAGTGTCAAAAGAAGCGGAGATGTGTATGAATAAACGTGTGAAAGCAAAAATCCGAAAACGCGTGCTTTTATAGGGGGTAAATAGGCCGAAACTCGCGACGTATCAAACAGTTCATACATGTCTTTTTCGTTACTTCTTCACATCAGCCGGGATATCTTTTTAAATACTGGTGTGATTTAAATGAATTTGGTATCAATTTAAAGATAAAAGTTTAATCTTTAAAATGGTGCCACTTTTTTTGTTCCTAACAAATTCGTTAGTACACAAGATCGCGTGGAAACAACTTCATGTAAGTGATTCCATACTTTTGCTCGCGAGTGTAGAAACAAATGCTGAGTAACTTTACAAAATTCAGTCTAGGTCAGTCTCAGGTTAACTGGCTTGCTAATCATTGCGACCTACTTACATTGAGATCCTGAACGATGTTGAATGTTACTGTATTCTTCTGTAAACAAGTGACCAACGTCGGTGACTCAGTCAAATATATTTAGCGGTATGAGTATTGTAAATTACTGATGCAACTCTACTTTAGTTAATGTTGACCATTAGAAAGTGTTATTACAGCTACTCATTTGCAAAAAGTAGTAAGCATTTAGTCTAGACTCTCCATTGTGTAATGTTATTCAGACTGCAAATTCTCCTGATTTTTCAACTCGAGTTGAAAGATAACATTGAGTGTTTGGTATAATCTCAGATTCTGAGCAGTACATTCAAACAATACATTCCTTTGACAACAAACCCGCGGCGACTGAGAAACGCCTGTGCGTGTCATTCTCTCGGCATCAGATAAATTGTATGGAATATCCAGCTAGACGAGCGGTCTTATTGTTATTACCTGTCATTTCCAACAACAGCGCCTAAGTGATTCCATTATCATACCATAACCGGCCATAAAACCCGCGATTACTACGGGTGTTTTTACGCGGGACTATCGCGAGTGCACGCGTGTAGCTACCTATACCTACCTACTCCGTGACGCCAGACGCATCACAAACCGATTTACGATTCCCCCCCAGCCTATAAATACGGCCCGCGCCGCGCCGCCCCGCACTCTGCGCTCAGCACTCAAAGAGAGCACATCGTACTTCAACTTTACTTAAACCAAACAAGCAACCATGGTCGTGAAACTACAAACGGTCGCCGCGTTGTACGCTGATGTATACCCGGCGCTGCCTAAGGCCAAAGGACGGGAATCGGAGTGTGGAACCGATTGTTCGAGGAGGCAGAAGCAGCGGCGCGTGGCTTTACCCGCGCTGGTCGAGGACGACTCGGAGGAAGCCTTCGAGACGGAGCAGAGGTCCTTCATGCTGCATACGGAGGGATTGAGGAGACAGAAGTCCATCTCTCCTCAACGCCGCGAGAGACTTCGCCGGCAGCTGGTGCTGCCTTCCCTGTCGGAGGATGAGGAACCCTGAAGGTTTCCCTGGAGCCACCAGGAATAAAGTCGCAGCCGGCTGGCCGGCCTCTGTTGCTGCACGCCCGGTCTGGAGTCATCAAAGGTCGCGAACAATGCCCGACCCCAACGTGTGACTGTGATCGGAGTGATAACGATTATTCAACGTAATTGACGATAACCGTGTCAGCAAAGACGATTGTGAAGTGAAACCAAAAGCTGTACCAAATCTTGATACCAATGTAGGTGATAAGCTAGTTTTAAGGAGATGTAAAGGAAATAAATATTGTGTTTATAATTTTCTGGTTTTCATTTTAATGGGTACGTACTTCTTTAATACTTCAGAGAAGAAACTTTTACACTACACACAACTTTAGCAACCTAATTCGCTTTTATTGTTCTACACTTAACCTACTTTGATACACAATAACAGCTGCGATTGTTCGTTTCTTGGAAACTTGGAAATGTCAGTTCGTAAGGCTAAAGTCCTCGTAATATATTTCAAGGCAAACACAGCATCGTAGGATCTCGCGTTTGCGACTTGCACAATACTTTACAATACAAAATAAATGTAGAGACTTCAACCACACTTCAACTCAAAACATTTGAGGTTTATTTAACAAACAAATAATATTCTTAGTCTTTGCTCCTTGAGGTATGATAATATTTTGAAGAACAAAAACAAACACTTTTTGCAAGGTGATTCCCAATGATGAATCTTAAAATATTCTCAAGTAGGTAGTAGGTAGAAGCATAATATTGCGAACGGGGTGAAGAAGGAAAATAAATATTAGGCAATGGTCTGACAATAAAGATTTCTTAGATTCTGTTAGGATAGGAAGTTCCGTTTAAAACTCATTCTTTCTTAAAATAATAATGTTTTATCTTTTTTCACCTCCGTAAAATCAACATTTGGCAGACAATGACATTGCATTTTTTAGCGAAAATTGTGTAAGACTATATTTTTTGTATGGATGAGACGGATTTACAACTAGGTAATATAATTTTAGACTTGAACCTTGATGTAAGTAATGTTTTGACAAAACAGACTCGATTTTGCAAGGTAATTCTTATTTTGATCTAAAAACCGGAAAAGATTCACGAAAAATATGAGGATTTGTAGAATTAGCAAATACTTAAGTTAGTTTGTTTTGACTGACTGACTGCAGATGACATTGTTTTGTTTATAAAACAAATAATTGGGATTATTGGTCTTTTGCAAATAAGGAAAAGATACAGAACCGGATAGCGCTATTACTCTTAGAAAATCATATCAATATAACATAATATTTTGTTGCCAAGCAATTTTATTTAATTACGTCTGTTTTGAACGATTATTCTATTCTAATGAAGATATTATGCATTAATAGGTCAATGCTCCAGCAGTTTGAATAAACAGGTTTTGCAATAAAGGCGTAAATGGCTTATCAATGTACATAATATGTGCGTACTCAAGACGTTTGCCAGTAATTAACTAGAAACTGCGCAATTCCTTTAGATCTTTTGCTTATATCTATCGGAAGGAAATTTTTAACTAATCATTCCGTTTAATTTCTTTTCCTTACTATTTCTATCTGTTTGCATCACAGCACTTATGTTAAACTATGCTGTTTTATTGTTACAAGCATGAGAAAAAGCTTTCTCATTTAAAAAGGTTGTAAAGAAAGAAAATTGCACTTGCCCGATTATAATAATTGTTTTAATTTCGAGACATTTAACTCGTAATTTATAAACAATTAAGTAGGTACGTATTTATCAAACAAAACAAGTGACATTCAAGAGCACTTTGATAACAGATAAGTTGTCAATTCATTCAGACTGAATTCACTCGTCAGTTCATCGACTCTAGCATTTTCCCGCTAGTCCCGCTTTTCTTTCAGATTTCAGGGCAAACCTCAGAGTGCATTGACCTCTTTCCGCCAAGTCCGATCTCAAGATCTGCGATATGACGTTCGCCATGTGACGATCGGGGGCCTATTCTGAAACGCGATAGCGACCAGCCGCGCGTAGTTTCTATCAAGCGGATTTATTTGATAGCAATTAGATAGTATCTGGCTGATTTAGAAGGCGATTAGTGGCTTTTACTTTCCGTAATCGTACGGTGCGTTCCAACGATAAATAAATGGTTTCCTTTGATGTCGTCCCACATCTTTATCGCGCCTTCACGTTTTATTAAAACCCACCATAATAATGATGGACAATGTGAAAAATTATAAATTGATGTTGGTTAACAACTTAAATTCTGCGAATGATATAAAATTTGACTATAATCGTTTTAGAATGACGCCTGTTCTAGTTTTTCTACACAGTTGTGGATTTATTTTCATAATTTCGTGAAATACTTTTACAGTTTGACGTATATTTTATTGAAAAAAATATGAATATTACCCACAGAACATACTTATTTATTATCACAAATGGTACAAATATTCAAACTGAATGACATAAGATGATTTTGATATGAAATTTTTAAATAGTTTATAACTTTTTCTAAAATTAATGAGAGTGAGAAAATTAGGTAACTAACTATCGACCCGAAAACACTTTTAATTAGGGAATAGGTTATATTATGATATTATTAATGTTAAATCATTAGTGTTTGAACTACTCGTATTATTTAGTTATTCACTTTACCAAATTAATTTATTGTTACTAAATCATTCATAACAGTAAAACAATAACTTATAGCTTGATCATAATGATAATAATATGATATTAGCCAATTTTCCAACCAACGACATTATTTATTTAATTACATAAGTTATGACATAAATACCATCGCGGCCTTCAAATCTATGTTATCGTTTAAATTTCATAACATTCGGTAGGCGCGTACGCATATAATAGTTCGCGCCAATAGAAACTGGCAATATTGTATATTACTCAAAAATTACTGAACTAGGGTTTGTACCCGGGTTATCCCGGAACCGAAAGAACCGGGAAAACCCGGGTTTTTTCGACAGCTTAAGAACCGGGTTTTAAAAATTCAAAACCCGGTTCTTTCGGTACTTTCGGGTTTTGCATAGTTGTCTAAAATATGTTATAGGTATTAGGCATGAGTCGTCACAAGAAAATTGCGAACGTATAGAGAACCTAAAGATATCAGATTAGGTACTAATAAAGGTTACCTACTTATTGGTTTTGTACTTTGTTTTTTTTATGAGATATGTAAATATTTTAAGCATTTTTCTTACAATTTTTTTTAAATCACTGGCACATTTTTGTTTGTGCTTACGCTGCGACAGGTTATACAGAAGATTGATTACTATAACTCGCCACTATGCTTGGCGTTCGTAGACTATTAGAAGGTCTTCGATTCAATCGGGTCTTGGGCAGTGTTTACAGTCTCTTCAGCGGTGCCGTATTGACTATCGGTATATCGAGGTGCTGAAGTGCTTGTATAAAAACGCCACCATGTCGGTCCGAGTACAGGAGCAGAGCACGAGGACGATTCCTCTGCAGTGAGGCGTAAGGCAGGGATATGTTATATCTCCTAAACTGTTCACCACTGCATTGGAAGACGCTTTCAAACTCCTTGAATGGAAAGGATTCGGCGTAAACATTAATGGCGAGTACATCACTCACCTTCGGTTTGCCCACGATACTGATTGTGGTCATGGCAGAATCGTTGTAAGATCTTGGCACAATGCTCAAAGACCTTAATCGAGTTTCCTAACAGGTAGGCCTGAGGATGAATATGGACAATACAAAGCTTATGTCCAATGTCCATGTTGCGCCCTACCCAGTTTCGGTTGGGAGCTCAATCCTCGAGATTGTTGACAAGTATGTCTACCTCGGACAAACGATCCAGCTAGGTAGGTCGAATTTCGAAAAGGGGGTCAATCGTCGAATCCAACTCGGCTAGGCAGCGTTCGGGAAACTACGCAACATCTTTTCATCCAAAATACCTCAGTGCCTGAAGACGAAAGTCTACAACCAATGTGTGTTGCCAGTGATGACTTATGGCTCGGAAACGTGGCCTCTCACTATAGGCCTTATACAGAAGCTCAAAGTTGCACAGCGTGCTATGGAGAGGGCTATGCTCGGTGTTTCTTTACGAGATCGAATCAGAAATGAGGAGATTTCCTCCTTCCTTCTCCTCATTTCTATGTCAGCGGACTCAGCGGACATAGCCCGACGCGGACGCAGAACTGACGGCCGATGGGGCAGGAAGGTCCTGGAATGGAGGCCGCGTACCGGAAAACGCAGCGTGGAACGTACGTCCACCCACAAGGTGGACCGACGACATCATAAAGGTAGCAGGGAAGCGCTGGACGCAGGCCGCTACCAATCGATCAACATGGAAAGCATTGGGGGAGGTTAATGTTCAGCAGTGGACGTCCTATCCTATGGTTTAAATGATTATGATGATGATATTTTTGTGTAAGAGTTGGCATCACTGACTCTTTTATTTGCTTTGCATCTGACAGTCAATATACCTATAAATAGTCAAATATATCGTTAAGTTGGATGAAAAAGACTGATTATTGTACCTCAATTGAAAACTAATTATTTTACTTCTTTTTATTTTTGGGAGTAGAATTTAGTAAAAATAGAAAAATATTGTTAATCATGTTTGTTGATTATTCCTAGTCTATTCAAAGAAGTGTTATTTCAATAAAAAAAACATAATCAAAATATTGTTTTTTTGGAACCGAAAGAACCGAAAAAACCGGGGCTCCCGGTTCTCATGACCACCAGACCCGAAAAACCCGGTTCCTCAAACCAGAACCGATTCTGCATTCCCTACTGAACGGATTTTTATGCAGTTTTTAATCTCACCAATAGATAGAGTGATTGATTAGGAAGGTTTTTAAGATTTTATGCATTTCAATAGCTTGAACAAAACATCACTGAAATTAAAAAAAAAAAAAATTAAAAAAAAACAAAATTATCTTTATTTGTTTAGACTAATTAAATTAGTACTTGCAAATCGTCAAATGCTCTTAAGGAGCCTATACATGTCTCATTCTTTTTTTGCCCTACCAACGCTTCGAGACAAACATTTGGCAAGTGCTGAGAAGAAGCGCCGCAAAAATTAAAGTTAAGTTCACTTAAATAATTACATATTACCCATAATTTAGGTGCATAGATAGCTTTGCTTGCTTTTCGGCTTAATCTGTTAGGAAAATTGATAGCTACTATTGGCACAAATTGTAAGTTTTTATTACTTCGGCAAACTGTTACGATGCAATAAACCCTATTTCTAACAAGTAATTTAGTCATAGATATAAACTTAGGTAATAGATAAAGCGATTGCTATCTAAGACTGCTGGACATTTAGGTCACAATTACTGGACCAGCGTTCATTTGAAAACGGAACTAGATTTGGCTTGGAAGCTTCTAACATTGTAAACAATATCATATGCACTTTATGTAGTTGTTACCAGCTGTATGGGACATTGAAATGGCCTAAATATGTAGGTATTAACTTAGGTCCCCCAAGGAAAACGCATACGTGGTCGCCCAAAGCAAACTGTAGCAGACCAGGCGAAGAAAATCGGCAAGACTTGGAGCGAGATCAAACGCGAAGCTCAAGACCGAACGCGATGGAGGACTGTTGTGGACGCCCTCTCTGCCCCATCTAGGGGACATAGGACTTAAGCAAGACCTTAGGTCCGATTTCTGAATTGAGGTTTTTGACTTGAGCGGACTAAGGCAATTTCATTTAGTTTGACACCACTATAGTGATCTTATAAAGGACTCGTTTTTATAACCATCTCGATAGAAAAGAAGACCCAATCTATCCTCCGGTATACCACTGCGTTATTTTTAGCTTAGTGCATCAAGTAGGTACGTACATATTTTATTTGTAGTTTGAAATCGATTCTCTAATCTGATACGCTATTGATTTTACTAGAAATGTAATAAAATGCAATTTTCTTAGCGTTTACTACGAAAATATCTTGAATCAAGGTTGTATTTGAGAGTTGACTTTTTGTTGAACTGAACAACAAACGCATCTAACGTTTCAAAACAAAACTTCGTGCGTTACTAATCCCTGTTTTGTTAGTCAATTTGAAGTAGGCAGTAGATTAGTATTTAAAGATTGATAAATGAAATTACCATAATTATCCTACTTAATATGATAAAAAAAAGTTATTTATATTATTAATTTCACCAGCACATCAGACTATTTTTGGTGTAAAATTACTCTTAAAAAACTCATAAAGCTCATTTATTTATGCAGGTAGGCTTTTAAAAAGCACTTTTGCACGTCCCAGTATTAACCCTACCACTGCTTCAGGACAATAAATGGGCCGCCAGTGGTGAAAAGAAGCAGCGCAAGAAACTCAGTCACTATTGTCAGCCTCTTTTTCAAGGGTTTACAGACTTTAAAAATACATAGTTTTAAATAATTTATGCGAGCTAGGCAGTTAAGCAACCCAAACATTTTTATCCTTTAAATAATCATCGGTCTATTATTAAAATACTGTAAAGTATCGCAGTTTGGGACTAGATTGAACGCTCCGTGTGAAGTTTATAGTTTCTCATTCAGTTTACTTTAACCGCACGTCTCAAACTCAACAGTGACGTGTATCAGTTGAATGGAAGGAAACAACGTCGAAAAATATGGTAATTATATTATGGCTTCATATTATTTGTAAACACTAAAGAATTCCTCGCCAAATTATCATTCAACTTTAGATGACGTACGTATTGACCTAAAGGACCTGTACAAAAAACATTGCAAATAATAAATACCTAATAAGTGCCGTCAATATTATTCGGCGATTATGCAGAACTGGAAAGTTGTTANTTTGTAGGAATTATTTCCGATTTAATCAATTTTTGTGTTTAATTCTACTGGCCTATATTCCGATAATATGTAATTGTGAAGTAAATAATATTGTGTAATTAATTATGTAGAGTGTAGACTCACACCCGGCTTATGAATTGAGATTTTTGCGACTATTTTAGCTTTGTTTGTTAAAAAATATGAATTTATGAAAAGTTCTTAAATATGAGCCGAGAGAAAACCGACTAAGGTTTTAAGAACTTCTAGGCTGCGCTCACACGGTTCGAAAGTTACTTAGATTTTCATTTGTCTTTTTTTTCAAAAATAAAAGAGAAACGTGAGATATGAAAATCAACACACATTCTATTACTTGTAACAGATTCACACAAATTATTATTGTAATCTATTTGGATTTTTGACATAATTTACTTGGAGTTTTACTGAAAAATGCTACAAAAACATAATAAGTTTGGGAACACCGCGTGTTTTTTCATATTGACGCTGTTTCATATATACCAACACACAAATATCCCTAAACTTATCTACATTGTAATAATTAATTTACACTTTGCACAAACACATACATTTAGTAATTAATTTCAATTCCTCTGTGTGTATGTATAATTTGACACGACTCTCAATTAAAATTAACTAATTATTGCTTTTAATTAAGCAAAGTAACGACGCAAATTCTCAAAAAACTAGCATTAAGAAACCTAGAGTCATCCGGCTGTAAAATTCAAAAGAAGGAAAAAATGCAAAAGTTACTTACTATGATTCCGCAGAATCATTTTTATAAAAGCTAATTTATACTAATTAATTAAGTACCAATCAATTGGTCGTAGTTACAATAGTAAGAATAACAGTATTTTTTTTAAATAATAGTCTAATACAGATAATTAAATCAATAAGTTAATAAACGAGATAAAATACATAGCGAAATAGACAATTCCTAAAATAGACTACAATGGAAAAAGCGCACAGTATGCGAGAATTTATAAAGCCTATTTGATACTTCATTATCATTATGTTGAATAAGGGCAGATTTTCATTGGTCTATTGACAGTTTCAGTATGGGAAATGTGTCAAAATACCATTGAAGTTACTACGTACATTATAACTCAATGCAAAATACCAATTTTATTCTTCTGATCTGAAAAAATCTGCCATGGAAAGAAAAATTGCACGTTCTCTAAATTCTTTTGTTTTTTTTGTCGTGTAGATAAGTAATTAACGTGACTGGGGGAATTCATGGGAAGGTCACTCTGTAGGCCGTAATGTCCCAGGCCTGGTCATAAACAAAAGAAGAATAAGGATAGAAAGAATAAATCACTGTAAATGTCAAAACGAATCCAATGAGACATTTAAAATCGGAATGCATTTCGTCGCCATGAGATCAGCTAAAACCTCTTTGTTCGTTGGTAGATACATGCTTCAAATACTGGTTTTAAAAGTTTGCAAAAAAAGAAAGAAATTCCCGTGGGGCTGAGGAACTAACTGGGGCGAGATACTTGCAAAAAGTTCGTGACCTGGGAGTGAATGGATAATAATAACGGCGAAAACCGACCGTTGGGCCAGCTGTTCGGGGTGAATGGGCGCTCAGCTGTTCCTCAGGGGTGTCAATAATTAGAGCTTGAGAAATATCTTGTAAGGATAGTATAGGAAACTATAATATTATAGTTTTCGCTAGCTAAAAGGCTTATATCGTGTCTTTAAGGCCTAAAGTTACACAAGTTTAAAAATAGACAACAGTTTTCTAAGCGATGTTTAGATCTAAACATAAGAAACCTAGGTATTTCTTTGATTTTAACATTTTTAAGCTGGATGTAAAGCTATCTGCATCCAGCCAGCCAGCCAATTTGCTAAGTATTAGAGGAGGCCTATGTTTAGCAGTTGAAGTTCTGAGGCTGAAATGATGATCATTAAATTTTAACCACCTTATTCGTGTCTTCCAATATTATACCAATACTAATTAAGATTCTAAATATTTCCTCCCAACGCCTACTACGAACAAAGCAATTACTATTTAATTAGAATAATATTTAATCTTCAGAACAATAATAATAAATAAAATAAATAAATAAATATCTTTGGACAATCTCACACAGCGCCATCTAGCCCCAAAGTAAGCAATTAATATGCTTGTGTTATGGGTGCTAGCTTAACGGATATACTACTTATATACTTTTTTTTTTAAATACATACATATTATACATAGTAACACCCAGACCCGTCACAGAAATTAAAATTCATCATTTCAATTTCTGCCCGGCCGGGAATCGAACCCGGGACCTCTCGGCATAGTAGTCCGTTCTGAACCACTACACCAAACGGCCGACTTAACAATGAATTTTCAATCCATGTAGGTAAGACCTAAAGCTCGCCAACAACGTCGTTCTACCCACGCAAATGTCTGACTTCTCTCTAAAATATCTAGACTATTAATAATACATACTTACTTGGAAGTTGTGAACTCAATTTTATTTGTGATTAATTTATTTATTTGTTATTTCACTGGGGAGTTGACAACCCTCGTCTTTTGTGAGCATAAGGATGTTATGAATGGGTCCGTCGCATCCCCGTGAGAAAGGACTGCCAGGTATAAATGGCATAACGTGAATGTCGCAAAAAATATGAGTAGGTAATAATACCTACATAATATACTAGCTTTTGTCCGCGGTATTACCCGCGTGGATTTCGGGTTATCACAGAAATCGTTATGTTTAAAAATTTTATGTTTTTACCTGGGTTATAAACTATCTCTATCAAAAAACCAACCTGAAAAAGGCTTATCATCTTTTTCAGCAACACATCTATGGAATCAATTAATACGCTAGCAAGAAAAACATTTTTTATTTTATTTTTGAATTAAAATAGAAGGATCTGATAAATATGGTTTTACCTTATTTAAAATTAAACCAAGCCTCAGTAGTTGAGAAATCATCTTCATAAAACCTAAAGTCTAAAGCGGTAAATCTTATAAACTAATTGTAAACATTGACTCAACTGTTTAAGAAGAACAGATCAACATTTATATCTGATTTCTTGAGGAAAGCATCAGGGTTTCCCCTCAAATGATCTGACTCATTTTCCTCATCATGGCCGCATTATTAGGCCCAGCGAACGTGATTATTTTTCTGATTCTGGACTCAATATAGAGAAATTGGGACGTTATTACAATACAATGGGACAGATATTGTGTTATCATCGATTTTGGAAGCATTCCTTTTGTTTGCTGGTAAAATATTTTATCGATAACAGCCTTGCTCTCAATAACGATATGTTCAGTCTGACGCCCGTATTCACAAACATTACTATGAGGTTTCACAGTGTGCGTGGACACTCAGTGTGGCATAATACGAACCAACTACTACTACTAACCAAGAACTCTATTAAACACTGTGCGTTCGATGAATTGAACATGATGATTGAACTCGTTCTGCTTCACTTAAGCAAGCATCGTTTGTGAATACGGGCGTGAGTATCTAGTTGCTTATTTGAAGAGCTTACTTTTAATGTTACATACGTTTTTACTTAGGGCCACCTACTTACGTAGTCAAGTTGTATTGTGCAAGTAAATATTATCCCAACTAAGCTTGGGAAAACTGCATAAAAAAGAACTCCCCTCAAGGAGCTTTCAGATTTTCATTTGGCAAGTTCGGATGCATTTCCATGTACGACTTATTTAAATTTAAATAGAGACTGTCTCGGGCAACTCTATACAACGTAATACATATGTAAGTATATGATTCAATTCTTGAACGCTCCTTTACTTCCTGTTCAATACGAAATAGTATTAACTGTATCATACTGTATACCGTTAGCCCAGCGTCTCTATACAACGCATTCGCTATAGATTTCGATAGTCTCTTCCAAAGTTTGGTGCTTCGAATGTAATTTGAATTGGTAAAAGAATCATTACATTGTCTACAGTCGCTGACACCCGTATTCACAAACGATGCTTGATTAAGTGAAGCAGCAAATCGAACGGACAGCGTTGAATACAGCTCCGTGATTGGTTCGTGTGTGACCCTATGCGTCCACGCACACTGTGACACCTCATAGTAATGTTTGTGAATACCAGCGTTAATCTTTATAGCTTAAAAATGTCGAGAGAAATGTGCATTACTTACTATTTAGTATCTCGCAGAACTTACGTAATTTTCAGTACTCGGCCAATACTAGTGAAGAAAGTGCGGCGACCTCGATTTCGCTCGAAGGCTACTGACCAAATATGGTATGTTTTCGACGCCTGCGTATTGTAAATCAATCATTCGTTTATCCTTTTTAGGTCATACTAGCTGACCCGGCGAACTTTGTTCCGCCTTAATGGCAATAAATAAGCAGACTTTTTTTTAATTTCGAACGGGATAAAAAGTATCCTATGTCCTTCTCCTGGCTCTAAACTACCTCCCTGACAATTTTCAGCTAAATCGGTTCAGCCGTTCTTGAGTTATAAGCGAAGTAACTAACACGACTTTCTTTTATATATATAGATTATCTTCCCTGTAATTATAATTGTATCACAGAATGTTGTTGTACTTTTTTGGGCTAAAACTTCTTCCGGTTACAATTCCGCCACAAGCATTTTATGTTTTTAATCGATACATGATCGAATTCAAGATCTTTCTTAATTTTTATCGTCAATATGAATCTTCGTTACCTCTTACAAAGCTCTAAATTCTCCGAAAATTTAACTCATTCTTCTAGGTCTTCTAGGGACTGAAAAGGAATAGACCTTATAATTATTGTATCCAGGTAGACGATTAGTGTCAGTTCAAAGAAAACGTACGGTAGAACCAACTCATTATACTACGGTAGAGCAATGCAGTTAAAGGTCAAGTCAGTAAGTACTTAATTAACCAGACGCTACGGAGCGTCACTTACTACGTTATTTTGAACTCACATAAAATAAAAAGGTTTAGAAGACTCATACTTACAGAAATAGAAGAGGAAAATAAAGAAACAATGATTACAGTTTGTGAGAATAGCGTTCTAAAAATTTGATTCCACGATAAGTTCTTAGCTAAAGTTTTGATTTACCTGGAAAATTGGTCTATCCATACCTACACTGTTAAATGTTTGTCTGGAAGCGCTGGTAGGGCAAAAAAAGAATGAGACTTGTATAGGCTTCTTAAAACCATTTGACGATTTGTAAGTAGGTACTAATTTAATTAGTCTACACAACTAAAGATAATTTTGAATTTTTTTATAATAATATGGTCCATTCATACACTATAAGGTCTTAGGGTGTCCTACAGGTCTAAGATTATCCTGCTCTACGCCCTAAAGCCTACGTGCCCCCCCTTATTGTTGCAAAAGGACTTCCAAAGAGGGTTGGTAGCTTCTGCAAATAAAATGAGGTATCCCCAGGCCTTCAGTTTACCTTCAGGGAAGAAACATCAAACGTTAATTTAAGGAGCAACCAGACCAAGCAGACGATTAGAGGTATAAAATATTTAGTCCTTGGGTCTTTTGTTCCTACTTATCTTGTGGTCAGATGTATTCCAATTAATACAATCGTTGAATTTCAAATTAGGTCAGTAGCTCTTGACATTTGACTGCGCTGGGGCGACGTGTGTTCGACGCTTCTCACAGTAGAAAAGGAGTTAGTTGACGAGAAATAAATACAGTAAAGAAGCAACAAGTATGTTTAGAAGAATCAATTTTAACCAACTGCGCCAGGAGGGCTATTTTTTCCAATGTTAAAAAAATTACTTGTAAATCCACCAAGCAAAATAAATCGAAATTAATCTGTCGCTAATTCTTAATTGATTTTAGCAAATTGAGACGGACGACCATCAGTTGTAATAACGATTGTATTTCAGCGCAAAAGCGTCATCTTTGCGTTGTTAGAAATAAAGATCATGACGTATACAGGGTGTCCCAAATACAATGGATAACTTTGTAACTAACTATCGATAAGCCTCAATAAATGGTCTCTCTAATAAAATTTTGACCAGGTAAAAATATCACGGTTTTCGAGATTTTTAAGTTCTTTTTTTATTTTTCTTGAGGAGGTCCACTTATGAACTTCTTATGAGCTGCCAATATTATGAACTCGACTGTACCTATAAGTCTATGGTTATTTTTAATCCACACCAACTCACGTGAGCACTCTCCACGTGAGAGGACCGTAATGTATTCAAAACAGACTTTTTTACACCATAATATTTTACAGTTTTCACACACGTGTATTGGATAGGTACATTTCAATAAACAAATGGTTGAAAAACTTTTGTCTGAAGTGTTTTGTTGGGTCGTTACGTCATGGAAAGTGTGTTACCTACTCACACCAGGTTAAGTTTATTTTTTTACAATCTCCAAAATCTACACATGTCTGTCAGTTTGGTAATTGTATTAGAATATAGATTAAACCTTCAATATATAAAAATTATGTTATTTTGGTAACAAACGCTTCATCATCATTATTTCACCCATAGGACGTCCACTGCTGAACATAGGTCCCCCCCAATGATTTCCATAAATGACCGGTTGGTAGCGGCCTGCATCCAGCGCCTTCCTGCTACCTTTATGAGGTCTTGAGGTGAACAAACGCTTAACGAGTTGGATTTGAAAAAAAAATCTTAGTAATAAAACACTTCTAAACTTTTTAATTTCCTTCCGTTTCTTATACAATTTAGGTGTTCAAAGACAGACGGCAAACGTAGTTTATTATTATAAACAAACACCCTCCCACGCCATAACATCAAATCAGCTGGTTTTTCTTAAATTAACAACGGACCTTGCATTCGCCCTCGGCATTACCAAAATAGTCTAAATAAACAATTACGTCAACATACTTCAACAAAGCAGTTCAAATACGAACAAGGTAACAACAACAAACGCCTTTGGGCTACGACGACCTTCGGATGGGTTCATAGAGCTATCAAATGGGTGCAAAGATTAATAATTGTGATCTATGTGGTCATAAAATCAAACCTATTTTATATTTCCCGAACACTATAATCTGGGCCTCTTCAAGGCGAGAGTTAAGAAGGCATTTATTGGGCAGATTATGGTTACTTAATATCCTAGACTTAATAGATACGAGTACATATTACTACATCAGGTTCATGAGTGATTGCACAAAAGGTTTTTGGCGCATTTTGTTTTATTCAACTATTTATTAAAAATTGAGCGGATAAAACGTGTCTCTCAAAAACCTAGTACATTAAATTCACACTCCGTGTCCTTACATTAGTCATTTAGGAACTAGGAAATAGCTTTTTATCACACAATTTACTTAAATGTACCTACATAGCCCTCAGAAAGATGATAACACCCAAGGTATCGCGAACAAGCGTTTATTTTAACTACGCGTTGTGCATCACTGTTTGTTTAAGTACAGTTTAAATGACACCTTGATAAGATAAGTTAGTTTAATCTCATGATCTAGGTCAGTGTACCAAGATGAACCATAAATATTATGTAGCTTAAAAATAACTGACATCTTATAATCAGACGTAAGCAATATTTACTTAATGCCTACGAAAAGATTTACTGGTATCTTTATCATACTAACTGCTAGAGCAGTTTATAAACCTAGAGATTTGTATACTACTACACAGTAATTAAGTTGATGTCCACTTCATCATCTCTATCACTACATATTTATAAAACAAAGGCGCTTTCCTGTCTGTCCGTCCCTATGTAACTTAGTTAATGCTTAGATCTTAATAAAACTACGCAACGGATTTTGATGCGGTTTTTTTAATAGATAGAGTTATTCAAGAGGAAAGTTAATCTATAAAACATGTATATTATAGAAGAGAAAAGCCGGGAAATTCCATTGCAACCGTGCGTAGCTGGGGCAGGCCGCTAGTATCATAATAAGATTTTATTTACTGTAGATTATGTATAACAATTTATAGAATGTACTGTAGGTAAATAGGTAAAGTTTGTTTACCATTGGAACAGCTGGCGTAAAACCGAAACTCCGACAGAACGCTACATTATTGCCCAAATGTTGTAACTTTCTTTATTTACAGTTCTCAATTGATGTAACCTTTACGTAAGCAACAAGTTAAACAACTTACTCGTAGCTAAACAGTTTTGCTAGACTTTTCAAACAGACTCCTAACTACGTGTTTGTTTAAGGCTCTAACTGCGCAGGCTCTGTGAGTTTAGTGACGTCAGTGATCTACGCACAGGTTCTACGTAAACCACGTCTGACGTCACACAGCTTGTAATGAGATGAAGCTGTGACGCAGGTCAGCTCGGATGTCTAAGTACCATTTGGAAACTGGATCTAGATCTAGTAGAATCTAGATTCTGGTCGTATTATGCCTGACCTGAGACTATTTCTCATTTATATGGGGCCAAGACTCTCTTAAATTTTAATTTAATCTATTATGTAACTCAAAAATCTCAAAATCATCTAACCAAGATTAACCAGTGTAACAAATCTGTAATATTTTATGAATTATTCAATACAAATCTGTAATATTTATGATTAGACTTTGGCTAGAAAAAAGAGAAAAACGTCGGATTTCAAATGTAATTTAAATTGATTTTGAGCGGCTTTGATTGATTATAATAGGTCTAATATTAATATAGTTCCTAAAGCAAGCTCTTTCATAAGACTACATACAGTATAAAATTGCCCCCTAACACAATTGACATTGCATGTTTTTATACCACTTTTTTACCTGACTTTAAGAATGAAGCCAAAAAAATTGTTTATGTTGACGTTGGTAAAACCTTTTGATTGCGACTCCAAATTTTACCTAAATGAAGATGAATGGTTATACAATACGTTCTACTGCGCACCAAAACCGGTAAGACACTTGACGTCAAAGTTAAAAGATCGTTTATCCACTTGACACAACAGAAATAGGATGTGCGGTTATTTTTAACCAACACTTGTTAGGGATGAACCTGCTTGGTGCAGGTTCCCACGTTTTCGTTTAATCTTTTTTTCCTACGGTTTTTAATTACGACGACAACAATATTAGCTGTGCGTTTGGTTTTCGTATAAGGTTGCATAGAACAGGGAATTGTTTAATTGTGTATGAATACAAGAGGTGTAGAGGTTTTAGAGAGGGCCTGTGAAAGTTCACGCATTTAGTAATTATTAGATTTAATCAACGTTACTTTTGCCCAAAATATAATTGTTTGGCCTGTGCGCGTGTTTCCAGCAGTGTAGAGGTCACTCCCACTCCTTCCTGTAGATGTAGTAATTCGACTTAGGGTCAAATATGCGAACATCAGCCGTCCCCAACCCTTCTGGCCAGCGTGCAGCGTGGAAGGTGTAGGCTAAGGTTGAGTTGCACCATTGAACTTTAACCGTAACTGTAATGATAACCGGTGTTTTTTTATGGAGATTACCAGATTTTTGACGTTTGTTAAAGTTAAAGTCACAGAGGCCACTGAGTCCACCATGGTCCAGTGTACTCACGACGCCTTTAACCGTCAGAAATGAGAGCACATCGCCAGGAGAGCTATCCTCGGAGATGACATCACCCCACCATGTTAGCGCAACCACTCTGACAAGAGTAGCCGACTAAGAAGAAGAAAGTTAAAGTAAGATGGTGCCAATTCAGCCTAAGTCATCCATTTACCTCTGGTTTAGATAGAGCCGTACTCTTGCAGTACAGACTAAATGATCAGATGATGATTACGCTGCATGCGTTAACATGTAAAACACCGTTAGACAGATGGTCCACACTTTAATAACTATGCAGATTCAGAGCCAATCTTGATCCTAATACATAATCTAACGTGCGCACGCGGTATAAGCATAAAGATCTCCATAATTTGTTGCATCTTTCATTGACTCGCCTCCAGGTGTGACATGTGACCGCAAGCCATACATTATTTAACACAAAAAGAGTTACAGTTAGCCGACTATTTATTGGGATCACGGCGGCGGCATTTAGAGTCTAGTAGTCTAACAAGCATAATTAAATAACGGTTCCAGTTTCGCTTTATGCATAAAAAATTATGTAGTATGATCTTTGCGACGGAATTGGGGTCTATCGATACCCCCTACTTATTTTTTAATATTTCCTTTTCAGGGCGCTGATATACGTCTCAAATAAAGCTTACCCTACCACCACGTATATAACATAAATAAGTGATTGTTTTATAAGAATAAAATAATTACAAAAAATCTGCACTTAAAGACTGAAAAACAGCAAATAGTCTACGAGACCACAAGGTTGGTCTTTTACTTCAACTTTGCTACGCCGTAGTCGCGTAGCCCGACAGGCTCTACCACTACGGGACCCGAATTAATATGTCGGGCTGTTAACTTAACTTTTGTCTAATCAATAAAACATTGTTTTGTCTGGAGCATACTAAGTGCCCATTAATGTTCTGTAGATTTAAAAACGTCGGGTTTATTTAAAACACTTTTGTTTTTATGAATAATTTATAATGTTTACTCAGTTCCGAACGGTACTGCACTGACGACACAAAATATAACTAGGGAGGAGTACTGGCGTTGAATACAAAAAATACAGTAAATACTTGTGCTAATACAACTAGATAAGCCCACTTTTATAGATTGCGAGCGGCCGCCCGCGACTTTTCCCCCTTAGGGGTTGAATTTGGCAAAATCCCGTCTTAGTTGAGCACCTACGTTCTAAAAGGAACCCCCATGCAAAATTTGCAACTCCTAGCACTTGTAGTTTCTGAGATTTCGTGATGAGTGAGTGAGAGTCAGTGATCTTTCGCTTTTATAGATATAGATAGGAAATATTTAATCCAACATAAAAAAATCTACATAATTTGTGTCTAAGTACACAGTAGCATTTTGCCCAAGTGAGATTGAATCATTCGACTAGCACAGAAGTGCGTGTCAAGTTAGGCGGTCATTAATACACAACTAGGTAAAATTATGTGCGAGCAATAAAAGTGGTTTAATTAGTACTAAATGTAATGTAGTTACATTTGATTTATAGAATTTCCATTTCTGTTTTGTTGTTTCAAATAATTTCCTTTAATTAGATGATCAAACGAACTTACCAAGTGAAGTTCGATCTGAATTATCCTGTTTTCGCCGAAGAGATTTATTTTACCGTGTAGTACCCCTGTACGACAAGCCAATCCGCACACAATATTCAGCGCAGTAGTAGTAAAAAACAAAAGAGCGGGCAACCCCACCCCTACCACGCTGTGGGCTCGGTGTCCGAGCGGTCTCATTATATTTAGAGAAGAGATGACATTGACGTTTACCTCCAGGGAAGAAGATATAGAAATCTTCGGGTTGGGAGGGACCTTAAATCTCTTCGGCGAAAACAGGATAATTCAGATCGAACTTCACTTGGTAAGTTCGTTTGATCATGTAAAAACGTCCTGGTGACGTCACTTAAGCATTTTTCTTATACTGCGTGCGGTCGTTGCGCGTGCGCACAAAGGAATGAGACCGCTCGGACACCGAGCCCACAGCGTGGTAGGGGTGGGGTTGCCCGCTCTTTTGTTTTTTACTACTACTGCGCTGAATATTGTGTGCGGATTGGCTTGTCGTACAGGGGTACTACACGGTAAAATAAATCTCGGAGGCGAAAGCAGGATAATTGACAATATTTTGCAGACCGTATATTCAATACGTTTTTTGGTGCCGATTAATCCAAATGCAATTCCACTTTCGTTTGCGTACAGTTAACTGCATAAATGTATTTTAAGTTTACCGATAGTCAACAACACCGTTTTATCGTATAAATAATACCAAATTAGAATATATCTTTTTGAAAACACAACTGTACCGAAACGTGCTCATTTTGTTTATTTTGAAATCAATTTTGAAAACATCAGTTTAAGGAATAACGGTTTGGATTGTTTTTGAAAACAGTAAGTAGAGTGGTCCTGTATTTTTTAATTTAAAATGCGCTTACATAATTTGTTTGTTATTGCGTTTTTTTTTTAACACATAACTGTAGTTAACTGAATAAATAACGGGAGGTTTATTTATTAAAGTGTGTGTGGGCCATACGTGTATGTAACACTTATAAAAAAAGAAATTTCTTCCTTTTTGAACCAGAAATCTCTCACCGACTCTGTTTCTATTCATACGTCCTAAAACTGCCTTATTAGGCACTGAATCAATATCTTAGCTTGTATAGAAAGAAAGAAGAAAAAATGTGTTGATAAGCGCATAACTCAACAACGTCTGGACCAATTTTACCAATTCTTTTTTAAAAAACAGCAAAATAGTCTACGAAACCAAAAAGTTGGTCTTTTATGCCGGGTCCAGACGGGTGAAGTCCAAGGATGGTTTTTATGACAAGATTTGCAAAATTCAACCATTAAGGGAGTAAAACGGGGTCTACGCTTTACTCCCTTTTAATGGTTGCTAGTATTGTAATAAATAAATTGTTTTTAATAGTGGCGTCTTTGCAACAAAACCTTAAATCGGAAGTGCTTTTCCTTTGAAGTTGAATTTCGATGTTTGTTTCGATGTTTCATAATACCATAATTCTCCTAGCAAAGTCTAAAGACGTTGTTGATGGTAATACAAGTCAGTGCTCGTAATATTGCTTGTTATTCTGAGCGTGCGATTTAAAAATAACCGCATTGTTCACTTTAGATACGCTATCTTAGATAACTACTATAATGTCAAGTGCTATTTTCAGATCGTGCTCCCAGACGGTGTGAGTCACTTTCAGGTAGTTCCTGGATTTATCTAGCAGATAATCAAATAGTACTTCCGTCGAAAAATGCTTTATCAATGCTTATTTAATGATGTCATAAGTAAACGGATGTTTGGTAGTGACTGAAGTAAAATAGCGGACTGTATATTGATTTAATGAGTAGTAATATGACAACTCAGGGCGTCTCTCGATCAGACGGCTTAACGTACCTAGTAGGGAATTTAGTGCAATGATTTGTATGGAGACCCCTCCACTTTGGTATAGAAGGCTCATTTTTGCAACAGTGGTTCTTTGGGTGCTCCTGAGTGGATTTCCGTCGGTAGACATCGGGAGCCCCCCCTGTGGTAGCAGGGGGAGGGGGGGCAAGTTTTCTTCCGCCGCGCTTCACTTTAAGGCCCATATCTTCAAAACTATGGGTATTAGGGCAAGTGTGGTATCATTTTCGGATAATTAAAGGATGGCGAATTCATTTCTAGAACAATTTTTTTGCCTTTTCATACAAAAAAATAGAAATATTGAGTAAAATTCACAAAAACCAAAAAGTATTTTTTTAAATAAACGTCGTTTACTTTTAAACCACTGGAGATAATCTAATTAAAAAAATATGACCTGAAAGCTACATTTATCAGGATTATAAAAATATAACATTGTATGGTACTTTTTTCGCAAAAAGTAGGTGAAAAAAAAATTTCTTCAGGACACAGTGGGCGAATTTTATTGCGCATCGGAAAAAAATATTTATTTTATCCATGAATTCATACTATTTGGTTCATAAGCAAGCAAGGATTATCATTTTAGAATTTATTTAGAGTTGCTGGCACATTAATCTACCATGATTTGTATTTTTTCGTCAATTGATTTTGAACTCTATGTGTGAGACATAAGGTTGAAAATAGCTTAAATACATTTTAATATTGAAAATATCATAAGAAGAAAGCCTAAAGAAAGAACTTTAATTTGTCTAAACGTCTTAATGATTATTATTATTTAAATTAACACTTTTATTTCTACATACTATTGTACCAGTGATTTAACGGAAAGGTAAGTGTGAGGAAAATGAGGTTTCACAATTAGGGTTTCTGCTCGAGCTTTCTCGAACTCGAGAAAACTCGAGAAATTTGGCTTCATTCGAGACGAGAAAAAAATTACTGGGGCTCGAGAATTCTCGAGTTTCGATTAGAAGCTTTAAAAGTCTTGAAAGCCTATTTTCGTAGACAAAAGTAAGTTTTTTTTATTATTTAATAGGTTAACATTGCTTTTAGACTGGCCCAGTCTTTCCTTTTTTTACTGATTTGCAAGTAATGATCTCAATCGAAACTAATAATGGTCACCTACTCACGACCACGAGTGAGTGTATATCATAGTTGCGACAAACAAAGGTGCTACAAACGTTGTGGCGACAGTACGTTATGCCGACAATCGATGGCGCGACTGCACATTAGCTCGACGAACGTTAGCGCGACAGAACTATGGGGCGACAAACGAAAGCACGACAGGACTTTGGAGCGACAAACCCTAGCGCGACATTACTTAGGCTCGACAAACGATTGCACGACAGAACCTCTGATCGACAAACTATACTGTGGCACAACGTGAATGTATACATATCAATCATTTAAAATATTTTTAATTTCGCCCCAAGGTTAACTGGAGGAAAATGCCAAATTAAGTTGGCCTTATGTTACTATATTTCATATGCATATACGAGGTGTGTTCAGAAAATATCGGGAATTTTGATATTTCATGAGTTTGGAGAGTCCTATTGAAATCTTTGAAAGTAGGTGTGTTAAGTTAAAAAAAACCTGTGTTTTTATCAAATTTCAGCCGATTTCAACAGTTTTAATAAAAAGACTCGAGACCCGAGAAAACTCGAGACTTTTGCCTCGAGAATTCCCGAAACTCGAGAAAAAAAATAGGTCGAGAAATCAGAAACCCTATTCACAATCATA